>NC_025993.2:96897125-97197125 GCF_000442705.2 Elaeis guineensis | reverse complement strand
TCAGTGTGGATGCTAATAAAGAGCAGCCCCCAAATTCATTCAGCTCTATCTGTGGAAAGAGCATCTCAGTTTTAAAAGCATGAAAGCATAAAAAGAAAAATGTATTGTCAAAGGCCAATTCACAAAATAAAGTATTAACCCAGAGACTTAAAATGGAAGATAGTCCAGTATATGACCTAGAGTCCATGCCACCATCAAGTATCAATAAGACTACATTGAACAGTTTCTGCACAACACCACCAAGCTATATTTAGATGGGAATGTTGGAAGGAAAGATGATAAAATGGTAGCATACAAGAAGCACTTGAATATAAACTAGGAAGAAGAGATCTAGAAAAACTTTGCAAAGAAAGCTAATCCATAGGACATATAAAAGAAAGTGAAGCTAAACATGTAAGATGGTTTAGCCATATGGGCTGTAGGCCATTGGTGCCTGGGCAAGGAGGTCAGACATTCAAGTTGGGGAGTCCAAAAACTAGAGGAGAGATCCAAAGTAGACTTGCATGAACTAGCTGGGATTTATCTTTTGAAAAACCTTCTAGTCTAATTTAGTTTCATGTTATGTGAATTTTGTGATGGTTAGTGGAATCTGTTTGCAGAATAGGAGTGGAGGGTGTTGGGGGGGGAGCCCAGACTTTCTTAAGACAGAAGCCAATGTTATTGAAAGGAGGTGATAGTAGGGAGCAAATGGCATAAAAGCACTACACTGGTGGCATAGTTGTAGTTATGACATGTAAATGTCAGTAAGCACCTAATTTGTGCCATGATTGCCCCAATAGGGAGCACAAGTAAAAAAAGTGAGAATGAGAGAAAACATACAAAGTTATTATAAAATTGAAGTGTCACCAATAAGTAAAAATGCATGGAAATCATTAGTTTAAATAAATAAATTATATGCTTATTTCAATTATTTTAATTATTTTGATATTTCTTCCACTCATGCTGATGTGAACAAGTTTATCATGAAAGAGGTTCCATGCTAGGCAACAAGTTATGAATGAGGTTCCTAAGAAACACCAGTACCAAATACCAATAAGAGAAATGCACTCATTCAGCTTTTGTGAACAAGAAACTAATGACACCACAAATCATTACGATTTAGACAACTGTGATCTAATAAAAAGCACTAGTATGAATAATCTTTATACTGTTACAATTTAAACAACTCTGATTCTAATAAAATATAGCAGTACCAAAAAATGTTTGCAGAAGCAATTATTCCTAGAGAAAAAACAAGACTCTGAGATGAGTGTCTCACTATAGGTGAAAGATCACAGCCACTAAGGGTCACAAACTAGTCTTATTATTAAGGAATTTGACTATATATTTTGGTATTTGCTAACATCAAGTATGGTAACATTCAAGGTTTTAAATCTCATGGGACAGATCTGTCCCGGTCTTCTCATGGAACAAGATGCATCGCCGTCCCGCCCGATCCCAACAATTAGAACAGAGGATGTCCCAAGGCATCCTGATCAGGATACTGGGACGCTAATGGGACGGCCCTATTCCAACACATAGGATGGTACCCCGTCCCCGTGTCCCGCAGGACGTCTCGGGACAACCCATTGGGACCTGAATCCCTAGTAACATTAACTTTTAGGTGGCATTTGGTGACCCCAATATGATCACTACCCCTGATGTATTCCATATATTTTGCAACTGTTAAATAGAATTCTCAAATAAATCATAGGAAAACACACATAAACATAAATCAAATTATCAAAACCTGTCATTTCAAACCAATTTAACAAGACCAAAAATTAATCAAAACATGTCAAAGTAACTCCAAGGAATTAGCAAACCTTCCCAACTAGAAGAAATCTTTTATGGGATTATCAAACCCTTCCCAACTAGAAGCTTTTTCATCCAGAGATCGGCATTTTTTGAGACACTTTTCCCAAAGGACAGAAGAGCATTTGTTTTCCCACGATTTCAGCCTAACCACCCTGGGGTGATCTTGGAAACATGTCCTTAAGGATAGGTTTAACATAACTGGTTGGGTGGTGATTGTAGGAGTGGGGGTGATTTGGGATTATTGTCACATAGGATCACTAGACGCAACAAAACATAGTGATCTAGTCACCTCAACCCACATCACTATTGATCTTGGGGCCATCACCACATCCCAAACACCACCTTAAATGAATTTCTAAAGCAAATTGTTCATGGGCTTATCTTTGAATAGATGGCAATATGTAATTTCCATATGCATGGTCTGGAAATAAAATAAAAACTAGTAAAGTTAATTTTAGATGGGAGCATGAAAATTCTTAATGTCACTTAATTATGCATAAAAAAGAATTTGAATTATGCATAAAAAAAAATTCTTATACCTTGTAAGCTTAAGCTTTTGAGATCCCTTGGTCAGTTAACATACAATCATAGGTCAGGTTTGCTAGAGGTCACAAGGAATCACCTTCAAGCCAGTTATTTATTTAATTTCCCTGGATTTCATCTTGTTGTTGGTCTCATCTCCACATGCATGATCCAGGCCACACATGATGGTATTAAGCGTAATATACATCATTGGCCCTTGTCCGATCATCTTAAGCTTTTAGATTGAATTGGCAACACACCATATAATTGGCCAAACTTAAGAAAAATCGCAGGATATTTTATTGAAACAATGAAGTTCTCATTGAAGCATCTATTTGATCATATATGTGAACGAGATCATGTTGATTAATTGGTCAACATGTGGACTGCATTAAACTATCAATATTTTGTAAAGACAGCTTGATATAGTCAAAACAATGGGAGGCATAAAAGTGGCACCAATTAGAAACAAAGAGATGGAGATCCACATGGAACAAAAATCTAAGAATTGCCCAAATTAGGCAAGATCATTTACTCTCTGTTGAGGGCCTTAGATAGAGGGGAAATATAACTAAATTAACATGGATTGACATTGTGATAGAGTAAGAGAAAACCTGGGCCAACATTGATTGAAGTTGTCATAAAAGACTTAGAAAAATTTGCAGCAATACTGAAAAAGCTGCCTTTAGTAGACTAGGCATAAAGGGAACTCAAGCCCAAATAGTTGGAACATGGCTTGATCGTTTTGGTTTTAATGATTATTAACATTAATTCTTTAAGATATTGATGATGTTTGGTTCTATAATCATGTGACTTTCTACAAATACTGGCAACTCAGACATCATGAAAGAAAATAAAGTTTACACACCCAACATCTTTTTTTTTTTTTTTTTAAAAAGAACTTTTATGTGATAAAGAAGTGTAAAACCAGCATCTGCCACGTCTGTGAAAAAATTCAATCAGTACATTTGCAGGTGTTTGGAATTATATCCCAGTTTAGCTTTATTTTTTCAGGAAGAAAACAGAACTGAAATATGTACAAGAAGCCAATCACACATGTACTGCAGTAGTTAAAGAAGTGCTAATTTCACCTGTGGTATAAAGAAGAAAAATGAACCAGGCCTATCCTCCATCATGAATGATTCCTTTTTATAATGGATACCTATGAATCCATAAGCTCTTATCAGGGGCGAATCAACTGAAAGGTATCTGCATAAGAATCAATTATTGTGCCGCTTATTTTCTCTAGTTGCTCTTAATATCAGTTGCTGTTACATGTTTCTTTTTAGAAATATATTCCAGAAAATGAAACAAGCATGGGTTTGGACAAGAAAATTAAATTTTTAAGTCAGAAAGGGAAAAGATTCATATATTACCATAATATAATTATCATGCCTCTAATCAGAAATCAGAAAATTCAAACCAAAAGATCATAGAGGATTACTAATAATTACAAGAAGCTTTAGTTGATCTAACTTCTGCACTTGTAAAGGCTCTCCACCTCAGAAGTCCGCATAAGCAAAGATACGTTGCTATTTGGTCTGTCAAAAAGAAATATCTCTAACATTGCTTAACAGTTCATCCAATATGTCATACTCGACTGTTATATTTTAATGCTTTGTATATGTCTGTGGTCAATCATAAAGGAAAATTCCAATTTGTTCTTTATATGCACCTTGTTGCAGGTTTGCAAAATGATTGCGTGATTCACTTTGTGGTGGGGGGGGGGGGGGGACTAAGTAGATTCAGTGAAAATGATTAGTTTACATAATCATTAGAAGGTTCATCTTAGTATAATTTCAATTATGATTTTCCAAGTTTAAATTTTTAATAGACTTGCTGTTTAGAAATATTACAGAAACCAAATGGTTGATTTTCATATAAGTACTGACATTGTTAGAGCTACCAGGTACTCTGCTCTTACATTATATTACAGATTTACTGTTACTTGTACATGCATTCTGCTGACATTATGTTTCGATAGTACATCCTAGTGTGATTGCATATACTGTTATTGCTCCATTTGAAAAGAATGCAATTTGCAATGATCCAACTTTGATCCTCAAGTTAAGCACTAGGATGTCAGCTGTAGGGCATGCAGAAAACTGTCCAATTCAAAAAGTACATGGTGGCTTTTGTCCCAGTCATTTTCTAAAAATGCTGCATGCCTCTTCCCCACTTCCTCACCATTCTGTCATTTTCCTAGCCTGCTCTTGGATCTTTCATCAAGCAAATGCACATCCCAATGACCAAACAATATTTACTTCAGCAATGGTAATCTGTGTTTTGTATAGCTGCTTCCCCACTGTCTTGCTCAAAGAATCTCCTGTACTGAATGGACATTAATGTATTTATTATCAATATGCCATAAACATGGCATTTCGTACCGGCCCGAACCGGTTGGTACATCCCGTACCGTACCATACCAGCGGAGAACCGGTTTGGTTTAGATCGGTTTTTCGGAAAATGGTCTAAACCGGACCGAACCAATCGGTTCGGTACGGTATCGGTCCGAACCGTCCGATACCATACGGTTTGGTCCGATACGGTATAGTACGGTACCAGTTCGGTCTGGTTCGGCTTGATTTTCTTTCTTTTCTTTTTTTTAGCTGTTAGATGAGATTTTTTTTGATTTTTTATCATCAGAACAGTTATATATGGTATGGTACAATATGATACCATACCGGCCGGCAACCGGCACAGATTCCGATACCAAATCCACGAACCTTGGTCACAAACAAAAGCAAAGATAGTTCAGGGGGTCCTTTTTATTTTATCAATATAGATTTTCACAAATCTATTTAGGAATCAAAAAAAGAAAAAGAAAAAAATGGGGAAAAGATACCCACTTCAGTAGCTATGTGTCCAACATTGCTGCAAGCATTATTTAGTGAAACGATAGAGAAGCTCACCTTGCTATCAAATTACATCCTTTTTGGGTGTGTGAAGAGCCATGAACATAAATTGCTGTCCCGATACCAGAAACTTCAACCATTCCATTCAACGAAGCCAATTCAAGAGATTGCTGATGAGTTTGTCTTGCTGAAAAATAAAACTGAGGATACACTAACAATTCCTTGCATTGACAACACAGCCAATTTAAAGCTTTTGTACTAGGAGGCACTGTAACCTGTAGAAATGCAATCCAGACACCTCAGATTCCACTCTCAAAGACTAAGAACAGACAACTAAGAAGTCAGCAAGATGTAACAACAACATGTATTTCCAAGGCAATCCAAAATTTACAACAAAATGAAGAAAAGATAAAGTAAAGAAGCATGGCAATAAAGAATGCTATACTGCTTCATTAGCCTCTTATGGAGTATTAAGCAAGCATGCCAATGTACATGAATTAGAAAAGTCCACATATATATCCATCTATGATATACTAACAAAATGCCAAACTTGTAGCTTTTTTTTTCACAAAAAATTATGTCATATGATAAAGGGGAGATGGATTTTGTATTGCTCCAATTGGTTGGGCATCATAAATCTAAATAATGTAAGTGCATGATGTTCTTCAAAATATTTATGATAATTATGCAATTTTATATGGCGAATATGGTTCTCATGTTCAAGTGGAGGAGATGGTGTCTACATCTCAAGGTAGAGGAGATCAGGAGATGACAATTTTTTTATGCAAGATTGAAGAATTTTCCAAGAAGTTGCCCAACTATCCAGTTCAGAAGATTTCCAATTTGGATGTATGTATTAAATAAAACTCAATATTACTAACAAAAATGACTTGTGACATACTTTTTTTAAGCTGGTTCATCCACTAGGGGATCAAAATTTTGGCATACTAAACTATTAGGGACTAAGTGAATCAAAATATCCAATATTATCTAAAAGATGATTCATGATATCTTGGCAATTCTTATCTCTACTATTGCATCTGAGTCTGCCTTCTGCGATATGGTTGAGGCATTGATATGCACACAAGATTGGCTTCGAGACACCTTGCCTCATTTGTAGGTTCAATTTCCAGAACATCCACAAACTTTATCATATACTATGGCATTAAAACTTTACAATTTTTAATTTGGTAATTTTTTTATATGCAGCTGGTCCACCTTCTCATACAAAATATAGGATTGAAGATTACGAAATGACTATTGTTATAATACTAATGATTAGCTTATGCCAGTAACAATCATCTTCATTATTATGTTTACATTATTAAGAATATTTAAATTTTAAACATAATTAACTATATATCTAAGGAAAAAAGGGATTATTTTGCAGCTATTTTCTATCACGTCCAGTCAGGGTTGTGGTGCTACTTTGCTAATTTTGGGACTATGAAGACTTGCAATATATGCTTGATGATTGTTCTGATTATCTAGATGTATGGACCTTATTGTTACATGCTTATTTAGAGACTAATTTATTAAACTTTTATTGGAGGTTGTTCTGAATTTTGATCTGGAGCTATTTTCTTTTGTTTGTTTTAACAGTGTTGGTAGATTCCTTCTATAGGTTTATTACTTTAATTTTTATGTTAAATGCTACAAATCAGGTGAGTTCAGTTCTTTGTGAAATGCGATTTCATCTCCCCCCCCCCCCCCACGAAAAAAAAACAAAAAAGGCTTTGTGAAATGGAACTGAAACTTGATAGTTGTTTCCAAGGTTTTAAATCATGTGGGATGAAGATATCCCGATTTCTCCATGAAATGGGACACCCTGATGTCCCATCTCGTCTCGACAACTATCCCGATCGTGCATCCCAATAAATATCCTCCATCTTTCTCCCCTTCTTCTTTCTTTTCTTTCTTCCTTTTTTTTCTTTTTTCTTTCTTCCTTCTTTTCTTTCTTTTCCTCTCCCTTCTTTTCTTTCTTT
Source organism: Elaeis guineensis (assembly GCF_000442705.2). NCBI lineage: Eukaryota > Viridiplantae > Streptophyta > Magnoliopsida > Arecales > Arecaceae > Elaeis > Elaeis guineensis. The sequence continues at coordinate 97,189,966 of NC_025993.2, read as the reverse complement.
TCCTTTTTCTTTCTTGTTCTTCTTCTTTCCATTCTTTTTTTCATTTTTCCTCTTCTTTCTTTCATTTTTTTCTTTTACTTATCTTTCCTTCCTTTCCTTCTTTCCTCTTTCTTTTTCTCCCTCCGCATGGATGGATTTTGGAGTCCCGAACTCATCCCGATCCTATTTTCTCACAGGAACGGGATGGAACGACCGGGATGCCCTCTGTCCTGCTGAGACACCCTCCATCCCATCGGGATGTAAAACCTTGGTTGTTTCTTTGATAAAGTGAATGGTGCATGCATGATATACGCTTCTTGTTTGCAACTGCTAAGGTGAGACTTTCCTAGCCTTTTTTTGTTTTTATGAACAATTAATTCAGATATAGTTGCTTATGCTGCCACCATCATTGCAGGTGTTTACAATGCAACAAGATGTTTCTATGAGCAGCCTCATAATTTGTGGCCATGGACTGGTCAAGTGTAAGAGATTGTTTTTATTAAAGGATTGTTGATTCATATTTCTGTTGGTTCATATATTTTATTAAAGGTGAAATGTGCATGTTACATTTGATTTAACATGACACAATCATTTTGATCCAGTTTTATTGTTCATTCAAGATGTATCCGTATGTGATCTTAAATCAACCAGTTGTCTGGTCAAAAAGAAAAGGTATTGGTAGCATATCTTAAACTTTTTGTAGTGTTCTGTGATGTTGTTGTGCATCTGACCTTAGCATTGGCAAAAGTTGCACGATGTCAGCCAACTAGCAGAGAGATATGGCAGGTCATGCTATAACATTTGTTTGACACTGATGCTTATTGTCAACTGCCATGAAGAGTTTATTTTTTTCTCATTCAATAAAAGAAATCATAATTTTTTAAAGATTTTAAACAATTAAAGGCTACTTTTTGAACAATAAGGAGTTCTAAAGGGATACATCAGCAAAGCCAGGAGCCAACTACATAGTTCATATTGTCAAACTTAAAGGAGCTGTAACAACCATTGGTATAAATCCTGATTCCAAATGTTTTGCTATGGGAACCGACAAAGGATTTGCAAGTTCTGTTTGTTCTCTTTCTTATCATGGTAAATAAGTTTATATCTTCTTTTTCAAAATAATTACCTGGGATTGTTACTTGTTCTCTTTCTGCTAGTTTTGTTATGTCAGTTCACTATACAATATGAAAATATAAAAGCATCAAGAAAACTCTGGTGCACGAACTTGTATGTAACTCATTTTCACAACTTGGGCTTGTTACTTTGATGATTTTTTTTTTTTTGGCGACTCAAAACTGTTGTTCATCAACCTTGTGCTATGTCTGCTTTTGTTGTTTATTTGTTTCAGGCACACATGGCATATTCTGACATAATGCAGGCTTTTCTGGCCAAAATAAACAGGTACTCATGGTGTATGTGCTTTGGGTTTTAATACATATATGGGCATTGGCATATCTCCTTGTTTTTATCTAATTATATTGATTCGGATACAGTTGAATGAAGAAGCTGCTAACTTAGACTGGACAAAATCAAGAAGTCATACCCTGAGTGGTCACAAGATCACTGATCATTATGAGGAACAGCTTCATCTTGGAGCAAGCAGCAGTAGTAATGGTCAAAAGCTTGGAGGAACATTTAATTCATAGGTTACTGCCCATGCATCATCAAAGATGCCTTTTTGTGTAACCATCATAGATCTTTATAGCAGTTGCCATCTGCAAACTACATCTCTCATGTAATGTTCCAAATTTAAGTACACAATCTCTAAGTTTCTAAGCTATAATTTATTACTTTGTGTCACAATTTGTTGGCTGTTTTTTAGCAATGTTGGAATTCATTTTATGTAAAAACTCAGAGACCTTTTAGATTTGCTATATCAGAAAATTAGTATTTGGAATATTGGAGGGTGAAATAAACCATGAATGGGCTATTGTTACGATGTAGGCCTCAGATGTGGATGTGTAAAATGAGTTCATCATATTGACCTTGTCTATATTGTATTTGTACCATGGGTTACTATTATGACAGGTTTTAAGTTGAGCAACCAAACCCAACCCAGATCCGAATTTCTGGGTTGGGATTGGGTTATATATGAACCCGACTTGACCCAAATGATCTGTTGTGTCAAAAAATTTGGCAGTGGGGCCGACCTTCTATTGGATTGGGTCTAGGTCCAACATTAAGACCCAAACAAGGAACCTGCCCATTTGCACCCTAAGCTATGGGTATATGAGTAGAAGAGAGAGACAGTCATACTATCATAGCTTAGAATTAATATTACTTTCATAGGTTAATCGTGGAAACATTTTATAGGTTCCTTATTTTGATTAGTGTTTAAGCTTTAAACAATAGTTGATGTGATACTCTTGTGAACAAGAATTTTGGATATCTTTTATCAATTGGAATTATTAGTTACTAAAATTTGGATTTTAGTTGCTTTGATTTATTTCTACTGCATTATATCTGATATCATCATGGAAGCATTGGATGCTTGTGGGGGAAGTGCCCTATGAGCATGCAGCAATTACCACATCCCTGACTTGAGATTTCAGGTTGAGAAGGTAACAAAAATTTGAAGAAAACTCATTTTTCCCATATAATGATTGAATGATCTTAGCTTGATGAGAAGTGAATTTAGAGACTAAAACAACAATCCTAATACATGAATATGATTGGTCAAACTTACTTCTATAATTTATAAAATGAATAAGTAGCATTACCATTTTTCCTATAAAATTCCCCAAGAAAAAAATAAACTAGCCTTTGGTTCATTCTTCAGTCCTTTGAATACAATATTTTCCACTTAAAAATCACATGATACCACTCGAAATTAGTAAATGACAGAGTGGAGAACTTATGAGTTTAGGTGAGTTTGAGTGAATGTTGGGTAGTCTATGTTGAGCCTCACAGACTCATATGATGGCACAGTAGACCAACATGTCACTTAAATAGGATACAAACCTACTATCATTACAAATCTCAATAAGAACTTCCATTAACATATCCAAATCCAGAACGCAATCATCATTTATGATCCAAACTTGAACCTTATATTTGCATAAAGATATATCATCTGATCTACATAATTCATCAATTCTTGTTCCATTAACTTGAAGGAAAAAAAGTTTTTTAATACAATGGGGGGGGTCCTTGGACCCCAGAGAAAAATTTAAAAATATAAATATATAAGCTGCCCTTTTGAATTTCCCCATTTTTTAAATCTATTTATGGTTCAAGTCACCAAGAATTTAAAACTTTCCCAAATAGTATGACTAGTGCAATCAATAAATAAATAGCCGCACCTGAATCCTCAAAACACCGCTCCTCGAACACGGTGGATTCGCCTTGAGCGTCTCGATCGCCTCTTTCATCTTATCAAAACCCTCTCTGAGTGTGAGAGCAGGAGGAAGAGCTCGAGTCACAGAGAGCTCCACCGGCAAATCCATATCCCCCAGTTCCAAGAACTCATCAGCAGCAATCTCCAATCCACCATAACAACCATCCTCCGCATCAATCTAAGAGCACAAATCAGAAACTTCGTAACCAGATAAAATAAATTCCAAGATTCACCGAGGCAATGCAGAAGGAGCGGAGAGGATTCGGTACCTGGAAGTTTGGGTTCGACTGGAAAGGGAGAAGATTAGAACGGCGGAGATTGAGATTTCCGAGAGAAGACCGCCGTGAAGGAAACGAATGTTTGGAGCGTATCTTGAGGCGGATGGATCGCGAGAGGGAGGGAAGATGGGGAACAGAGAGGGAAAGAGGCGAGGGTTCAGAAAGCCGGAGGTGATTAGCTCGCATCATCACTGGAAACGGGAGAATAGACAGGATAAGATGGAGGGAAGCGACGGGGTGCTCAAATAACGTCTAGTTTCTCAGGCAAGGCGGATAAGATTGCGGAGTTGCGCTGGGCCACCGCACGTGAGCCGTCTACCCAAAAAAGGAAAAACAAAAAGAATCACGTGAGATAAAGCAGCGATGGCTCTGATTGGATCTTTGCATGTGATGTGATCAACGATGCAGTTGCTTCATTCGCTGTAAACGTTTGGAGAAGCCTACAATTTTCCATTTTCTAACTCATTATTTATCTCCTGCCGTTCTCCCAATCATATTTCACTTCTTCATTTCTTTAACATTTTAATTTATTTGTCAAATATTTTTGGATTGTAGGTGGGATTGAAAAAGAGATCTTTCTAACGGCTGTTAGCATTGAATGTTTGAAGACCATATAATAATTAAAAGTTATGTAACAACTAACAATATATATTATCTTAAAATAATTATATAATATATTTCCTTTTTGTATAAGTATATATTATGATTGTTATATTATGATAACAAAATTATGTATAATATATGATCTAAAATGTAAAATTGTTTGATATAATGGAATACTATAATTTTTTTTTTTTGGGTGAAAGAATACTATAATTTTTTAATAGTGTAACAGATACCATAGCAAATATTTTAATAATTATCAGTATTATATACTCATATTGATATGTGATAGGTAATATAATATGCATTGAGCAATATATATTATAGTGTTATTATTATGTTTCTATTTCATGCAAATGTATTGCATTAATAAAAATATTAATAATAGCAATATTACTGTGACATATTATACACATGTTGTAATATTAGAAAATATTATAGATAGAAAATTATATTATTTTATAAATAATATTATATACATATATATAAATATATATAGATAAATTACTCATATCTACTAGTATAATATGTAATAAATTCATTTTATTGCTATTTGAGCACAGATCCAATATAAGAGCAAATGATACTAAGTATGGTTTTAATTCTTTTAGATAGGACTTCAAATGAATTGCCGAACATAACAATGGGTGAAAACTGATACCCATTCCCATTCTCCTTTCTAGCATGCTAAAAATAGGCTGAGGTTTTAATAAAGAGCAATGCTATAGAGCCTAGACGTGGTACCTAAGAAGGGCATTTTTGCCTACCAAAAAAAGAAGGGCATTGTGTCTCTATGACATAATCCATTGGGTTGTGATATTAAAACATGAGTTAATGCAGCTTCTTTTTGGTACATAGGGCTCAAAGCATTTTTCTTTGACAAGGAACATTTGAACTTTCCTTTTTCATTTCCCTATAGACTGAAGGGAACAAAAATAGCAGAATAGACATGGTTAAACTGACATATATTATATGTGCAAAATCTGCATCTCTTATTACTCTAAATCAAGTTAATCTTCACAAATGCAATATAGAAACCCTTTTATCAATCAAAATATAACAATAAGCATCTGATCATGACATTTGTTCACTATCTAATGTTCTCTTCCCTATTAGTGGAGTTATTAAGTGGTAAAACTTAATATAAATAAGATTTCTTACTCTAAGTCCGATCAGATATATTTCAGAATTTAGAAGAGAAAAATACTACCTAGTCTGTTCATGGGGTCCACTAGTTATATATCTACTCCTTGATGCAAAAGAGAAAAAGCTCTCATATTCATACAGTTGCAAGGTGAACCTCGCATGTTATCCATCTTATCTGCTTTTTGCCATCTAATGCTGGATAACAAGCGTATTGTAACTTTTTGATATTTACTTCTTTTATTGCTAAGCTTTTATGGTTTTGATATCTTTGACTAAAAGTAAGTTAATTCGTCAACCGTGTTTTGGTTAGTCTAATCTTGTACCAGATCAGAAAATCCCAATGGTCATTCTCCTTCACCACCAACCCTCACCCCCCAACCCTTCCCCCCACAAATAAATAAATAAAATAAAAAAGAGAGAGAAAACTCTCTTTCCATTTGAATAATGGGTGGGTGCTAATTATATAAACAATTGCTCATTTTATATCCTACACCACGCCCACCACATAATGGTGCATGCACCATGACAATTGCCTCATCTCATTCATGTAGACTCCATTCATCATGCGTCTGTTTTGGATTAGACTCCAAAAGAACGAGATCAGATGATTGATATGGTGCATTATGTGGTATATGTGGTGTAAGGCATAATTTTTTCTAAGTATAGAAAAACCAGTGGACTAGTCTTAGAGAGAGAAATACATATCTGTCTATAAAATATGTGCCTCGCATCATTGGAATCGTATTAATCTAAATGGAATACAGAAACTTTTATACTCAAAAGATGCAATGACATTCCTCTTTTTCTTTTTTCTAGTAAAATGTCACAAGAGTCATTAGCACGGCCGGCCCTGGGGCGGGTCAAAGCGGGCGACCGCCCCAGGCCCCTTTTTTTTTTTTCCGTCTGGGTAAACCAAACGCCCCTTCCTCTCCCGAGTCCCAGCACCCCAACGGCTTTTTTAGATAAACCAAACGTCTTCTCCCTCTCACAACCTGTAGCTCCTCTCCCCCGCCTCCTCCTCCATCTCCGATCTTTTCATCCTATTTTGCTGTCCATCGGTGATTCTTCCTTATTTTGGACGTCAAAAATCAGATCAAAATCCGTCAAAAAGTCAAGTAAATCTCTTCAATCCTCCTCTTTCAATCTGCTATGAATTTTAAACTTAATTTTTTGCTGATTTATTGTCAAAAAATTTTTTGAAATCCTAGTTCAACAAGTTCCCCCTGTTTTTTCATTTTTTTCACCGGAGCTTGTAGTTGTCGTCGTTCGGTCGTCGAAGGCTTTAGTTGTGGGCGGTGTTGGCCGGGGAGGAGGATCTCCCTTGTAGGTTGTGGCCTTGCCTCAGGAACAGGGATGAGTTCTCTGTTTCATTAAAAAAAAAAAAAACAAAGAGAAAGAGTCCTTGTTTTACCATGGAAAAAGAAGGAAAAAAAAAACTATTCGACCATTGTTGGCTGAATTGAATTTTTTGATGCTTTATATATAATTTTTTTTATTTCTCTTTTTAGATCCTTGAATATGTTGTACTCTCAGCTTCTCTTGTTCTCAGCTCATTGAGTCTTCCAGATGAACTTTTTCTCTGACCATTCTCTATACATATGTAATAAATTTAAAATTAAAAAAAAAATCACTGAAGCCTGTGGTTGTCGTCATCTGATCGTCGGAGACCGCTCCTTTAGTTGTGGGCGGTGTTGGCCGGAGAGGAGGATCTCCCTTACGACCTTACCTCAGGAACGAGGGATGAGTCCTCTATTCCATTAAAAAAAAAAAAAGAAAGGATCCCCTATTTTACCATGGAAGAAAAAGGAAAAAAAAAAGAGAAAAGAAAAAATGATCCACAGTTCACACAATAAAAAAAAAAAAGAAAAAAGATGATCCACACTGTTTTATTAAAAAAAAGAGAGGATGAGTCCTCTGTTTTACTATGGAAGAAGAAGAAGGAAAAAAAAAGATGGTCCACAGTCCACACAATAAAAAAAAAAAAATGGTTCACACAATATAATTACATGGATTTGTTAATTATAATCCAATTGGTTTAGGTATATGAAATTTAGTTCGTCTATGTGAGAGTCTCAATCAATAGGTCAGTATTCTTGCATATGATGGAATATATTTAATTTTGTACATCTAGGACTTGCTTTTTTAAATAAATATAATTATGGTCTTTATATCCATCTTATTTTTTTAGATAGCTTGTGGTTTCACTTCATTTTCTTATTATTTTTACTATATCTTATTCTTAAAATAATTGATTAATTATCATGTTTTATTTTTCAGGTTTAAATTTTTATTACAATTACAGTAGCTTTTGCTCAAATTTTGTTCCATCAACAAAGCCTTCAAGCAAGTTCTATTGTTCTATCAAAAAGCTTTAAATCAGGTTCTATTGTTCTAAACTTTAAATTTATTGATTACTAATTTTAGCTAATATTTATTATTTTATTTATCAAAATGATACCTAGAAAATATCCTTCGGGTCATGAAAAACTTAAGAAAAAAAGAAAACAAGAACAATTAACTCAATCATTAAAAGGAGGTCTTGATAAATTTATTATAAGTAAAAAAAGTGATATAGTTGAGAATTCAAATAATATTGCTAGTGAATTTGTCAATAAAAATATAAATATTACTTATGAATTAAATAATGATAATAATATTATTAATAATGATAATACTAATAGCACAGATGATCTCATTAGTGGTGATAAAAATTTAATGAATGAAAAATCAAGTGAATCAAATACTTTTGACATTTATGATCCTAGGATATGGGATAGTCTTGATACAAATTCTAAAGATTTATTAATTAAAAATGATCCTAAAAGAGATATTAATATAAAATTTTCTCTTGATCAATATAATAGATATTTTTCTTTAACACATTATGATCGAACTTTACCAAATGGAGAGCAACATGATCGAAAATGGTTAGTATATTCAAAAGAGTTAGACAAATTATTTTGTTTTTGTTGTAAGCTATTTATTTTGTTTTTGTTGTAAGCTATTTAAATCAAATGATAATAGTAGTAGAAGTCAATTAGCAAGTGATGGCTTTAGAGATTGGAAACACCTTAGTGAAAGACTTAAAGCTCATGAAACTAGTAATGATCACATTCATAATATGACCATTTGGATTGATTTACAGAATAGATTTAAAAAAAATCAAACAATCGATAAACATATTCAAGAGCAAATTAATAAAGAGAAAGAACATTGGAAAAAAGTACTATTAAGAATAGTAGCTGCTGTTAAATTTCTTGCTCAAAGTTCTCTAGCTTTTCGTGGAACGAATGAAAAAATTTATCAAAATAGTAATGGTAATTTTTTACGATTAATTGAAATGATTGCTGTTTTTGATCCAATTATGCAAGAACATCTTAGACGTATTCAAAATAATGAAATTCAATATCATTATCTTAGTCATAAAATTCAAGATGAGTTAGTAATTGCATTAGCATCTAATATAAAAAAATTAATAATTAAAAGAATTAAAGAAGCAAAATATTATTCCATTATACTTGATTGTACTCCAGATGCAAGTCATCAAGAACAAATGTCTTTGATCATACGATGTGTGAATATCTCAAAAAGACCAATAACAATAGAAGAATACTTTTTAGAATTTTTAAAAGTAGATAATACATCAGGTTTAGACCTTTTTAATGAATTACAATCTATTATAGAAACTCTTGATTTAAACATTGATGATATAAGAGGATAAGGATACGACAATGGATCTAATATGAAAGAAAAAAATCAGGGAGTACAAAAAAGATTATTAGAAATAAATTCTAGAGCATTTTATACACCATGTGCTTGTCATAGTCTTAACTTAACACTTTGTGATATGGCTTCATCTTGTAGTAAAGCTAAAACTTTTTTTGGTGTAATACAACGTATATATAATGCATTTGGTGGTTCTACAAAGAGATGAAAAATTTTACTTGATAATGTACCTAATTTAACATTAAAGCCATTGTCACAAACACGTTGGGAAAGTCGCATTGAGAGCGTCAAAGCAATAAAATTTCAAACTCCACAAATAAGAGAAGCTTTATATCAATTAGCTGAAATTTGTGAGGATTCAAAAACAAAGAGTGAAACTGAATCTTTAGCAACACATGAGCTTGAAAATTTTGAATTTTTATTAGGAATGATTATTTGGTATGATATACTATTTACTGTTAATTTAGTTAGTAAAAATTTACAATCTAAGGATATGTATATAGATGTTGCCATTGATCAATTAAAAGGATTAGTTTCATTTTTTGAAAGATATAGAGAGACTGGCTTTACTTCTGCCATGATTTCAGCTAAGGAAATTGCAAATGAGATGGGAATTGATCCTATATTTCGTATAAAACGTCAAGTAAAAAGAAAAAAATAATTTGACGAAAATATTAATGTAGATATTGAACAATCACCAGAAGAATCATTTAGAGTTAATTATTTTTTATATTTAGTAGATCAAGCTATCTTTTCATTGAAACATAGGTTTGAACAATTTCAATTATATGAAAATAATTTTAGATTTTTGTTTGATTTCAAAACATTAATTTCATTGGATGAAGAAAGTTTGAAAAAATTTTGTCTTAATCTTCAAAATATTTTAACAAATGGTGATCATTATGATCTTGATGTGATTGATTTATTTTCAGAATTAAAAGTTCTAAAAGCAATTATGCCAAAAGAAAACAATACTGCTATAGATATACTTAATTATATTAATGAAATGAATTGTTATCCAAATACATCAATTGCATATAGAATATTATTGACCATACCTGTCACTGTTGCCTCTGCTGAAAGAAGTTTTTCAAAATTAAAATTATTAAAATCATATTTACGATCAACAATGTTACAAGAAAGATTAAATGGTTTAGCTATGCTATCTATTGAAGAAGAATTATTGTCAAATATTGATTACAAAGAAATTATAAAAAATTTTGCATTACAAAATATACGTAGATTAATTTTTCAATAATAATTAATATTTAAAATATATTAATTTTTAGTAATTTTTTTTTTAATTTGGCCCCAGGCCTAAAAAATATCAGGACCGGCCCTGGTCATTAGTGATGATATTTATTCACCATACAACATTGTCTTCCTGTTAGTGGTCATTATTGAGTAGGCAGATTATAAATGTAAGTAATTCTTTTTCCCATTCTAAGTCCTGTTGGCCACAGCAGAATTTACAGGAGAATATATTTAGTCTGTTCTCACGGTAAATAAACTAAATTTTGTTTAAATTCTAACATTTCATCAAGAACCTCATTTGTAATCACTAATGTTCTCCAATGCATGAGATTAACTAGAATCCTCTTCTAAAGACTTTGTATGGTAGAGAAATAGAGAGTTTTTGTCATGATGGTAGAGATTAGTTACCTTGCTAATGCACAAGCAAAGAAGCTACCATATCTAAAATGTCTGCATATAGGTAACTGCAAGGTGATTCACAATTTATCCATTTTCTTTACTCCGTTTCATGCAATGCCAACTCATAACTTTTTTTGTGTGCTTCTTTTATTAACTATCCCATAATAGTTTGATCCTTTTAATTAAAAGTGAGTTAATTCATCAATCCTGCTAAGTGATATCAACCATTAGTTGCATATCAAGTGTCTGTCAACAGAAAAATGAGAGAGTCCACACAGCCACTTCGGTTGAGGTTTTTGCACATGCATATGCTAATTATGACTACATATGCCCTTAATGTATCTCTATTTCTGTACTTATTAAATAGAAAGGAGAGAAAAAGTTAAGCCCTATCCACAATTCAAGAAAAACTAAAAGAAATTCATAGAAAAAACCAGAAAATAAAAAGGAAAATAAAAAGACTTCATGAAAAGGAAAAATATTTTAAAAAATCATATACAAAGAATAGACAATAGAAGTACTTTAAATCTTGATATTTTTCATGCACAAAGGATGAGTTAGGATTTTATTTGGACTCTTTAAATTTACAAAAATTCCAACAATGAGAGAGAAAGTTAGAGCCGTCTCCAAAATTCATGAAAAATTAAAAAATATTCAAAAAAAAGAAAAAAAATAGAAAAATAAGAAGACTCCTAGCATTTTAGAAAAGAAAAATATTTTTTTAAAAAATCACATATAAAGTATAGACAATAGGAGCCTTTCAGGTCCCAGTATTAAAAAAAAAAAAGTACAAAGGGTAGAAATAGGAGTTTGAAATATGACTTTTCAAAATCCTTCAAATCCACATGACATAGTTCACACCTAACAATTTGTTACTTATTTATTCTTCCTCACACATGAATATTTATTGTCACAGCAATTGAGATGAAAAAAAAAAAAACTTCGCCTATAGGTTAGTATTGCATTTTTCTATATTATTTCTTTGATTATTTCCATTATTTTTATATACAATTATTTTGATTAAATATTTACTTCTATTAATTCTTTCAATTACTACTTCGAGTATTGTTGTTATATCAAATTTTATTATATATGTTTATTTAATATTTATTAAATATTAACTTCACTTAACATGCAATTCTTTCAATTGTTCCTTTCTTTATATAAAGGTAGTGTTTGAATTGCAACCTTGTATTTATTGTCACATAGATTGAAAGTTAGGAAACCAAAAAAACCACACTCTAGGTTAGTATTGTGATATTTTCCATTAATTTTTTTGATTATTTCTGTTATTTTATTCAAATACTAAATACTAATATACAAATTTGTTAAATATTTATAAATATTAACTTCTATTAACATGCAATTCCTTCAATTATTTATTTGTTTTATAATAGTAACATCTGAATTGCAACGTCATATTTAGTATCATGGTAATCGAAGGTAACAGAAATTAGAAAAAAAAATTTCATCTCTAGTTTAGTACTATACTTTTTTCAAATTATCCTTCAATTATTCTTATTATTTTAACTTCATCTTGAAATTTTTATTTCATAGAAATAAATCTTATTTATTTATTCTTAAAATTCCTTCAGTTATTGTTTCATATAATGGTGATGTTTGAATTATTGTAATATAACTTGGAAGCAATTGAAGACTAAAACTTGATTGTTATAAGTAGGAATGAATCTTGCCACCGCTACTATAATAGAGGTTCATGTTATCTTTATCAATATTAGTATTATATTTATAGTTTCTATGCTATAGATGTATAAGTAAAAATAATACATATGAATTTTTTTCATCATGCTTAAAAAAAGAACATGTTATTATTAATAAAATTTGAATACAAAGATTGATTTAAAATTTAATACTATTAGCAATATTGATTAATAATATTGCTGATATTATATATTTATTAATATTGATAGTATTGCTATTAATATTTATTAATATTAATAAATGTTAACATTAATGTTAATATTAGTATTATAAGATTTGTACTTAAATTTATCAATGTTATGAGTATTATTTATTTAAAATTTATATAATATTAATACATTGCTATTCACTATAGAAGTTATTTAATATTTATTTAATATAATAAATATTAAATAATATTACATCTATTGAAGAAAGTTATTCTCTTCTACAGCTTATTGCCTTGTATAATCAATCTAGTAGAAAGGTCTAACTATATTGATTTTCTATTTTTTATTTAAAATCATATATATATTATTAAATCTTTTTCTCTCTTTTTATAAGTTGAAATAATTGCTAGATGAACTCTCCAACCAAAATAAAAACAACTGTCCAAGTTCAAAGAAAAAGAATCAGTTGAAACCTTCAATATCAAATCAAAAAGAATAAGATGTCTCCATATAACCACATATTTTTCTATCCTACTACAAATATTCACCTATTATATTTAACAATTTCTTTTTTTCATTATTGCTGATTTTTTTGTTAGTGAGATGTTGATAGTAATGTTGTCAATAATTATTAATATATTTCACTTATAATGTATTTTTTATTTTATTTTTTAGGTTCTTATGATCCTTTTATTGTCATCAAATTGTATTCCAATTTTTATTATCTTCCCACACATCGCACGGGTATCATTCTCGTTAACATGTAAAGGAAAAGATATTCATTAGTTGAGGCTATGGCTTAGTATTTGAGATCTCTTTTCTCTCTACTTCCACATTTATGTATGCATTTGTGCATATTTGCCAAGATGCCTACATACTAAAGTTCGGGCAAAAGGCTCTTTATGATGAGTAAGAGATGAGAAATAGGTGTCTCAGATATCTCAATTCAATCTATGAGATATTATTTTGATCTATATTTTTTCTCCATTTCTTTCCTCCACATTTATCCTATGTATGGTGTTTTTGTATATCAATAAAGGGCTCATGTATCATAACCTAAAGTTAGGGCCAAAGCGGGTTGAATTTTTTTCCAACCGTATCTATATCTACAGCCAATTTGGCCTAGATTTGGATATATATAGATGAGTCCAACTAGATCCAGATACAAATCCAAATAGCTAGCTAAAAAATTAGTTGAATACGGATTTAGATATAGATCTCTATAATATCTGGGGATTTGGATCCGGATATCCGTATAAGATATATCCCAAGTCTTGATCTTCCAGACCCAGTATCCTGCATTAGCATCTACATGCCCTTAATCCCATCACCATTTTCTTCAATTTCAAAGTTTCGAGAGCCCTTGATCCTTTCTCATCTTGACTGTTAGGGTTTTCTTCCAACTTTCCCACACCATTGTGAGGCATCCGTATCCAACTGGCAATCAATGACCATCATCCTTGCCTACCAATGACCAACAATTAGCATCCTTCTTCACCAACATTTTACAATGACCATCCTTCTTCCCAACCAGCATTTGATAATGTGTTCTTCCCAACCAACATTCCATAACAAGCATCCTTCCCAACTAGCATTCAGCAATGAGTCCTTACAGATTGGCATCTGGCATCGAGTATCCTTCCTAACAGATGGCTAGAATAGAGATAATGCTAGATTTGTTGTCACTAATAGATGGCTGGAATAAAGGTAATGCTAGATTTGTTGTCACACTCCCGATCCGAGATCATGAATCTAGAGGTCATGGCAATCAATGCATACTCATTAAGAATCCTTTCTACAAACATGTAAGGTATTCTAAATATGATATCAATGCATCATAAAAAATTAATTTAAATAACTAAAAGTTAATATTCAGTTAACAAATTCAATTAATAGATATATTCAAAAGTTTTTATATTAAATAAATCTTGACTGATAAATCTCAACTAATAATAATAAATATAAATCTAAATAAAATTGATATTATTGAATCTCGCTTCTAATCTCTCTTCCAAGTAGTACCCATATTTGAAACTAAACATCTGAATATGAAAAAAAAATAATAATGAGGCTGACAGTCCAGTAAGCAATTAACACTTTAGTTAAATAAATCCAGCAATAGTAATATACTAAAAATAAGCATACAAGGTGTATCAATTTAAAAAGTATAATCCTAATCAAAATAAGATTTATGAGTATTTATTTTAGTTCATAAATCGATTTCTTTCAAAACATCACATTCATCTTGATAGTCATGAACTAAATCAAAGTACCAACACACAACCTCCATTAGCAGGGCATCAAATTATTAGGGTTTAACTAGATCCATTGGTAGGATGTTGAATTACCAATGCACAATCTCTACTGGTAAAATATCAAAATATTAGCATCTAACCGCTTTACTAATAGAATATCGAATTATCAATATATAACTTCCACTGATAGAGTATCAAAGTACCAATGTTTAACCCCCACTGGTAGGATTCAATGTAATAATCAGGCTAAAGTCAAATCCATCTCAAACCCAAATACTTTTTTGAAGTATATTTTGTAATCTAAATCGGATATTTGTGAAACCATACAACATCGAAATCAATCCATATAATTCACATCAAATTTAATATTTTCTATCATAAATCACTTAATATTTTAGAAAAAAATATGTCTAGCAATTCAAAATATCATGTATTAAATTTATAAATCATGATAAAAAATATTTTATAATTTACTAATAAATCTAGAAAAAGTGAAGCATCATTTACCTAATGCATACTTTAACAAATCCAAATAATTCTAAAGATTTTTTTTAAAATCTTTAATCAACAGATCATATCATAATATCCCACTACTAGATATCTTTTTATTGAGATGACTACACCCCTATACAGGATCAAGTCTGATAATTGAAAAGAAAATAAATAATTAAAAAAGATATGATTGACGAATAGTCATGTTCAATGGTTTGGGCAGGTCTGATCATTTAAACTCAACCGATCAAGATTGGATTAGGGTATAGGTAGTTCAATGAAAATCAAGAATGATCAAATCAATAGTATCCAATAAGAGTCAAGGTGGATGTTGGTACGATACCTGACGATTAGAGGTCAATTTCATCAAATAATTTCATACTATTAGAATCACTTAAAATACAAGAATTCAATAAAAATCAATAAAGCCTAGATCTCATGATGCTCAATAAAGACTCGGATGGCATGGATGTACTATCCAACCAACAAGATGGTTCAAGTTTGTCCATCAGGTTAACTCGAATTTCAAACAACAGGATTGAAGACCCTTCATTAAGTTTATAAATGAAGTAGAGATTGATTGTTAAAGGAAAGAAACTAACAAGATGGAATAGAGTTGATCAGATAATATTGTCCAGCATTCTGATCGATTTGATCAAAGTTATTTAATCAAATCATGATTAAACTAATATACAAATAGTTCAATAGAATCATGGATAATCAAATCTAATAGCACCCAGTTTGATCGGGATGGGTGCCGGCATACTACTTGAAGACCATGGGTCAAGATCTTTTCGCTAGAGTCAATCAAGATCATTGAAAGAAAGCTCTTTACTAGATCAATCATAAAGAGAGAAATCTATAAAGAGAGAGAAAGAATTTAAAGAGAGAAAATTTTGAAGGAAAAATTAGAGAGAGAAAGTGGAAAAAGGAAGGTGAGAGGAAGAGGGAACAGAGAGGGCTCATCAATATTTGCCGACCTCTTACCTTGTTTTCCGACGATGGTTGGCTCCGGTTCCATCGAACCCAATAACAAACTTCTATGAAGAAGAAGAGAAAGAAAAGAGAAATTGATAACAATCTCCAGCAATTATTGGATGCTAATGGTGGTGGATTTCAAAGGAAAGTTTATTCCTTTAAATTGAGGTGGAGGAGAGGAGTTGGACTTGTCCTCGAACTCTCTTCTACTAGCAATTTTAGGAGGAAGAAGACTCCAAATTGGAGTCTTTTTCATCACACCCCCTTCCTTTTCTTTTTTTTAGTGCTTTAGCAATCATGCAAAGCCTTTTCTTATTTGGTTGACCAAGCCCAATTTGGTCGGATATTACATTTGTTATTCATTTAACATTAGGGCTACAAGCTGATTAGATTGAGTAGGGGATGGGTAGAATCTAAATCTAATCCTTATTTGGATCAAGAGAAAAATCAAATCCAAACCTATTTTAAAATCATTTGATTTGGATTAAATTAGGTACAATATTAATCTTATCATTCGTTATATTTTTTTGAATCAATATTAATTTTTTCATTCCTTCTTTTCCTACAATCTTCAACATAAATTAGAGCACCTTTTTTGATTGGAGCCAATTAGCATTTATCTAGTTGTATAGATTGCTTAAATAAATTTGAATTTTATTGGACAAAAACCATGGTGAAATAATGAGCATAGCTAAGAAGACATGTGGTTACTACATATAGAGATCCCATTTGTCAAATTTTTGTAATATTAATCTAGATGACTCAAGATTTTCAGCTATCTGTAGTGTACAACCCATCATTATTGAAAGAGTTAGATATCTAGCACTAGTATTATCTAATAATAAATTTGTCACTTGTATTGGTACATGTAGGTTGTACATGAGTTACTCAGCAGGTGCAAAACCATAACTATATTAAGTTCCATGTAATATTGTTTCAAGCATATGGGCTTAATTACTTTATGGATCCTTATTTTCCAATCTTATTAAATTAATACTTCTTTCATAGCTTCAATTTCTTTTTTGTGACTAGTTATTAGTCTAATGTCACCAACACATATTTCATGATCTAATGTCGATGACATATATTTCGTGGCTTGAGATTGTCATTGTCAACATTCATGATGTTGGAAATTGTGTCCTAAAACTAATCATGTGACGATTGAGTTCATCTTTATATATGAATTATTGATTAATAAATAAAAACTATTCTGATATTTTTCATCATAAAGTTACATCTTCCTTGAACTCTTGTGTTGTAATGAAGTCCTTAGAACTATGTTAGTATACGATAAAGAGAGAATTTATCGTACAGTTCTTAAACATGTTCGTGACTAAATGATACGTCATTACAGAATGATGACGTTTATCGAATGGAGGTCGTTGTGTATCATATGGATTGATTGTCCCTTTAACCAAAGAGTATGGTGATACTGGTATGGCATACAGGTGAGATGTAGGAGTACATCATCACTGAACAAGTGACTCACCTGCTGAGCGTTCTGCTGTCAAGAGCTGCTCGTGAAGCATATGGGTATAAGTATCCTTTAGACCTGAGATCACCATAGTGACTTACCAGCAACTCACTGTGCTTTGATGCCAGACTATCTGAATTTCTAATATAGTGACGAAAGGCTACTGGATCAGTCAAGTACTTGCGAAGTCTGTGTGTGGATCAAGATGAAATTGATCTCTCTAGATTATTGAGGTTGATGTATCACTATATTTCAATTTAGTAAAGTCTTAATCAGGATAATCCATGAGATGGATTTGAAAGGTTGAAATACAATGTGGATGAAGCAATCTCGGTTGAAAATTAATCTGAGACCATCCTAGAGCATTCAGGATCAAAAGAATGAATTATGCGGTAACCATGTGCATGGGTTCTGAAATATTTTTTTTATGATAATTCGACCTATTTAGACGTCAGAAATTATTGCTAGATAGTATCTCGATTAGTGTAGGAATCGATTCCTATGCTACCAGCTTAGTATTTGAACCTATAGAATCACACACACAAGTCAGATACTGTAGAAAAGTATTGACTTATGTTTATATGTACAATTTGAAAGTACTTGACTTGATTAAATATATAAACTAATTTTATTGAGAATTAAGTTATGGATCAAATGGGATTGAAGAATTGACTATATCTAGTTAGCACTATACATGAGGTTCAGATTCGATCCCAGAGATGAATAATTTCTGATCTATGATCCATGGAGCATATGAGAGATTGGATTTAAGTGCTAATTAATTTTAAATTAGATTTAAATTAATTAGATTTAATTGATTCTAAAATTCAAGTTAGATTTGGTACAAAAATTCTAAAGAGTTTGAGATTGATAATCTTTCAAAATTATTTCGAACCAGCTTCGAATTGGATACGAATCAGATTCATTTTGGATGAGATATGAGGAATCCTACTTGCACTAGGATTCTCCTCTCTTATAGGCTGACCAGCACCTGGAGCTTTGCTCATTATGGGCGTCCCATGTGGGTGAGGGATTGGATGCAATGCGGTTGTCATATGTGATGGCAATTGTATCTCATGTAGGAGTCTTTCTTTCATGACTATTAGATTGATTCAAAGCATGTTTGAGTTAGGAGTCCTATACTTTTTGGATCATGAGATTTATCTATAAATAGAGAGGGTCTCTACCTATAGATGTATAGAAAAAATAGCAAACAAATCAAATTGAGAGAAGAGAGAAAGAGAGAGAGAGGCATGAGAAGAGAGGAGTCCTTCTTCTTCTCCTTGGCATCTCCCCTTTGGTGCTGCCTCTCCTCCCTTGCCGTGGGCCCTCTTATGGGCATCCTTCTTGCTGGTGTGAGGTGTCACACTAGCACCTCTCCTCTCTTATTTGATTGGATTGCGAAGGTAATTTGATTGGAGTTCATCCTGCTTTCCTATGATATTTGGCATGTATGCAAAGCAGAGGGTTTGCACTTTCAGGCCTTCAAGAAGATTTGTTTCAAATTTTTGAAGATTTGATCTCTAGTTCTATTGCTTTTTAGATAAGAATTTGATCCTTATTCATGTAGATTAATAAAAAAATTTTAGATGTGACTTGGGCTATCTGGAGAGAAATAGTTTTTCTTCTCTTTAATTAGTATAAGAGCCAGCCTTTGATTCATGCATGCATATCTAATTTTTTTCAAATTATTTATATATTATATGTAATTAAGATTTTATATTAAATATTAAATTTAATTTAAATCTATTTATATAAAATTTTGATCTAATTTTGATTGGATTAGATAATCCTAATCAATGGTTGATTATGGTTGTTATAAGTTTGTTATAACAGAATTTTGCTGTTGCTAAATTTTTGATAGAATAACAACATGAATTAAAATTTATTTTAAATTTATTTTAATAAAATTTTAATATTATTATTTGTATTATGATGTGAGATTTATTTTAGATTTAAATTGGATCTATTTTGATGGATATTTAGATCTAAATCTTACCAAAATTCAGCACTATACGAAAATAGATTTTATCAAAAATTTATTCTTTATGGATTCATGTTTGCATCTAATTAATTTTTTATATGATATCAAATCTAAAATTAATATTTTATAATCAGTATAAGATGTGTTTCAGATCTAATATGATATATATGATGCATCATATCTAATTAGATTAGATGAAGAATATGATTGATAAGATCAAGGACATGTTCATGACATAAAATTATTTTATCAATAATTGCATGTTGATGTAATTACATATGAAATCAGATTTCAAATCTTAGTAGCCTAGTACTCGGATTGATGAAATCATCAGACCGTCTGGTCATAAGAGATCGTAGAGATTAATCTCTCTTTTACCTATTTGATGGGTTCTCTTATGACGTGTAGGAGTGTCATTGTGATCCGATTTCATAAAGAAGAAAAGTAAACATATTCTTATAAATTATTTTAATCATAAATGTGTTTAGATTAGATTTAAAATAATTTATAATTTATTATAATAAAATAAAATTTAGATATAAAATTATTTTAAATCTGAATAGCATGTTACATAAGATACAATTGGTATTGATTTAAAAGTTATCATGATGCATGAGATGTATGTATGAAATTTAGATCATACCTATGCATGTTTAATTGTTAAATATATTATAAAAATTTATTTTTCTGAATTGAAACATATGGTATGCTTCATCAGAAATCTCGGTAGAATAGTTTTACAGACTAAAACACATATTTTACACACTTAATTTTGAATTAAGCTTTGAATGATCTAGATTTGAGAATTGAAGATCATTAAGATACCATAAATCGATGGGCAAAGAGTTAACTTACATCAGATCCTTCTAATAGGTTAGACCTAGAATTAGAAACATATATAGACCAAATAGAGAAATTGATTAAATCTAATCAAGTGTTGAATTAGATTAAGTTAGTATTTCTCTAAATCAACCTCAATAGTTAAAGTTTGATCAAGTCCATGTGTTTGACTTTAATAAATGGACCATGATCATGGCTTCGTGGTTGAGCCTGAATCTTCTAGTGGATCAAATTAAAATTAATTAACCAGTTGATGTTTAAGGTAAGTTTGGCATATTCGATCAAGTGATTTTTAATTGAGAGCTATTCACCTAGATGCATCTATGATGAGTTAAGGGCACATCCTTCCCACTAATCTCACTTATCTAGTCAACATGATAGATTTTGTTTTGATTAGATTACTAGTTGATTTATGCAGACCCATGCCATTAAGGTGAATCAATGTGACTAATTTAGATGTCTTTAGACTAGCTTGTGTCTAATCTTCTACATGACTTGATGAAGTTAGTGGAAGGATTTGTAGTTTGCAGATTGACTTCTTCTCTTATTTTTATATCAATAAAATTAAATTATCTAAATTATTAGGTCTATAAAATGATAGAGTTATAAGATAACTTGATCATAGCCTCCCATTAAGGTGCATGATAATGAATCTAATATTTCAAATAGGTCTTGGAGGCGCCACATACTTGGTGTCTATTACATATTGAAATTGTCATTCATCATATGACCATCATGATGTACCCTCAGATCAATGTTTAGATTGGCCTAGCCACACTTAGGCCTGAACATTCGTTTGTTGGATAAACTTGATGTTGTCATGTTAATAGTTGGACCTAACCAGAATTTTTAGTGGAGGTACTACACGCCTGCTGAAGGGATGCCTGAGGCAAAATCTAATTACTAAAAGTTATTTGGAGAAATAATTGGTTATAAATCTACCCATGAATGCACTAGGATTGGCCGAGCCACACTCGGGCCAGAATGCAATCTGTGTGGATTCTAGTACCGGCTAAAAAATTAATGTAATTCCTCAAGTTGGAGGTAAAGGCTACCAATTCGTTAAAAATAGTGGAAGAACTTTTAGACTAAAGTTCATATCTTTGGAATTAAAAATAATTCATATACTAATAGGTTTATATTTTTTTTTTAGTTATGGCCAACTCACTATCCCTCCGTTCGTTGTTAGACAGCGACAAGCTCATTAGACCCAACTTCGATAGCTGGTATCGAAAGTTGAAGATCATGTTGGAGTACGAGAGAATTTTATATATCCTTACGGATGAGGCACCTGAAGAACCTGCAGCCAACACTCCTCGTACTGCGAGAGACACTTACGTGAAGTGGCTTAATGACCACACGATTATGCATTGTGTGATGAGGATAACTATGAATGATAAACTTAGCTGTAAGTTTGAGGATGCACAGTCAAAAAAAATCATTCAAATATTGAATGAGTCCTTTGGTACCTTTGAAGATGCTGAGAGATACAAAACCTCTTGTGCAGTATTCAATATCCGTATGCGAGAGGGGACTTCAGTCATCGATCATGTACTGTATATGATTGAGCAGATTGAACATCTTAGCAAACTTAGCTTTCTATTGCACGAATAGTTAGATAAGGATGCTATCTTCAATTCGCTACCAAAATTCTATTTATTCTTTTTCAGTCATTGCAGAATGACGAAGCCTACAGTGAATTGCCATAGTTTGCTAGGATTACTGCAGACCTTTGAAAAAGATCACCAGCTCCAAAAGAAGCCAGTGAATTTAGTGAGAGGATCATCTACAGGACATCGATCCTTTAGGAGAGAAAAGAAGAAAAAAGTGTAGAAATCCCGTACCGCCGATTCTAAGTAGAGCAAAACGTCAAAAGTTGACAAAAGTCAGGCTGAATACTTTTTTTGTAAGAAGCTGGGTCATTGGAAGAGGAATTGTCCTGCTTATATAGCCATCCTTGATCCAAACAGGCCTAAGAACAATAGAAAGAAGCAAGCAGTTGCTTCACAAGGTACTTATATGATAACTCATTGTAATTTTTCTGTTTATGATACTACTACCTGGGTATTGGATATCGAAAGTCTTATTAATATACGTAATTTGTTGTAGAGACTACAAGTAAATAAGAAGTTTTGAGAAGGCGAGCAGTTCCTTAATGTTGGAGATGGAAGTCTTGTTCTAGTTCTGGTCTTGAGAACTTTGCAGCTTATCTTCAAGTCCAATAGTGTCATGTTAGATGATTGTCATTATTATCTTTCTTTTTTGACGAATATCATCTTTGTAGGCCTTTTGACCAAATTTGGTTTAAAGTTTATAATAAAGAATGATTTTTATGATATCATTATGAATGATACTGCAATTATGCGTGGACAATTAAAATATGGCATATACATAATATCACGATCTGTTAGTGTAATGTACACAGTCAGTAAGCATCCTAAATTAGATAATGTTATTAAATCTTACCTTTGGTATTGTAGGTTTGGTCATGTGAACAAGAGTAGGATTGATAGGTTGATCAAAAAATGTATCCTTGAGATAGATGATTATGAATCATTATCTACCTGTGAATCGTGTCTACTTGACAAGATGACTAAGTCACTTTTTAAAGAAAAAAATGAAAGAGCTAGCGATGTCCTAGGTCTAATACATACTGATGTATGCAGACCTATGAACATAAGTGTCAGAAGAGAATACTACTACTTCATTACATTTACAGACAATCTATCGAGGTATGGGTATGTCTATCTTATGAAGCATAAGTCACAATCATTTGAAATATTCAAACGATTATGTGCTGAAGTAGAAAAACAGACTAGAAAGAGTATTAAGATCCTTCGATCAGATCGAGATAGTGAATATCTCCCTAGTGACTTTCTGACATATCTAGAAGAAAATAGGATTCTCTCACAGTAGACCCCTCCTGGAACATCACAACATAATGGGATGTCCGAGAGGAGGAATCGAATCTTGTTAGACATGATCTGATCCAT
The DNA here is from genome assembly GCF_000442705.2 of Elaeis guineensis. Taxonomy (NCBI): domain Eukaryota; kingdom Viridiplantae; phylum Streptophyta; class Magnoliopsida; order Arecales; family Arecaceae; genus Elaeis; species Elaeis guineensis. Next base: position 97,166,357 of record NC_025993.2, on the reverse strand, counting down.
GATGGGATTTGCGAGTCTGCTAATCTCTTTTTTGGAATATGCTCTAGAAACTATCTGCTATATTTTGAATTAGGTGCCGAGCAAGTCTATCGATAAAACTCCATATGAGATATGGACTGGGCATAAGTCGATGCTCTCGCACCTTAGGGTCTGGGGGTATCCAGTTTGTCAAATGTTTAAAGACAGATAAGCTTAGATCAAAGTCTGATAGATGTTTGTTCGTAAGAAATGTAAAGAAAATTAAAGGATACTACTTCTATCTCGCTGTAGATAAAAAATATTTGTCAGCAGTCGGACAGTCTTTTTGGAAAAAGAGTTCCTTAGTGAAAAAACTAATACTTAAAAATTGAATTTGATGAAATTCATAGGGTGAAAAAATCGATACACACAGAGTTGGTTTTGATTGATGAATCAAATTTGGAGTCAGTAGAGGCACCATTAAAGAGATCTGATAGAGTACCACATCAGCCGGACAGATACTACAGTTTCTTTATCCCGGACGGTGATCTCATTGAACTTGATGAGAACGATGAGAATCCGATCATCTATATGGAGGTCATGTAAAGGTCCAACTCTCAAAAATAGCTTGAGATCATGAAATCTGAAATAGAGTCCATGGAGATCAATGGTGTATAGACACTAGTTGATCCATCCGAAGGGATAAAACTCATAGGGTGTAAATAGATTTTAAAAAAGAAAAGAGGAGCGAACAGAAAGGTAGAGACCTATAAAGCCTGTTTGGTTGCTAAGAGTTACCGTCAGCATTATGGTATTGACTATGATGAGACATTCTCTCCTGTGGCAATACTCAAGTCAATCCAGATTATGCTTGCTATCGTTGTATACTTAGATTATGAGATCTGGCAATTGGATGTCAAAACAGCTTTTCTTAATGGGGAGCTGGAAGAAGAGGTGTATATGATACAATCTGAAGGATTCACATCTACAGATGAGTCGAAAGTATGCAGGCTGAAAAGATCTATTTATGGACTTAAGTAGACGTCTAAGAGTTGGAACATATATTTTGATAAGGTGATCAAAATGTATGGTTTCGTTAGGAACGGAGAAGAGCCTTGCATCTACAAGTGGACTTCTGATTCTATAATCATCTTCCTTGTGCTATATGTGGATGACATACTGTTACTAAAAAATAACATCCGGGCTTTGCAGAGCGTGAAGCTGTGGTTATCATCACAGGTTTTGATGAAAAACTTGAGAGAAGCTTCCTACATCCTAGGGATGAAGATCTATAGGGATAGATTTAGAAGGTTGCTTAGATTATCCCAATCCACGTACATCGATACTATGTTGAAGAAGTTCAACATAGATAATTCTAAGAAAGGCTATCTTCTGATAGGCTATGGAATTACTCTTTCCAAGAAGAATTATCTAATAACTCTTGAGGAGAGAGAGCGTATGAGTTGAATACCATATGCTTTGACAGTGAGATCTATCATGTATACTATGACGTGTACGAAATCGAATATGGCCTATTCACTAGGAGTAGTGAGTAGATATCAGTCTGATCCGAGTGAGAAGCATTGAAAGATTACGAAAGTAATTCTTAAGTATTTGAGAAATACTAAAGACCAATGGCTTATCTATGTAGACACTGACTTGAAACTTATGGGATATACTGATAACAGTTTTCAGTCAGATTGTGATGATAGTAGAAGCGTGTAGAGCTATGTATTTACTCTGAATGGAGGAACTATTTGCTGGAAGAGTTCCAAGCTACCTACTGTGATCAATTCTATATACGAAGCAGAATACAATGCTGCATCAGATACTACAACATATTCTGTGCCGCTATCACTTGGTACGATAGATCATGAATCGAGGTGACATCAAGCTTCAGAAGATCGATGGAAAGGAGAACCTAGCCGACTCCTTCACTAAAGCTCTCGGGATCAAAGAGTTCGATGACTTCAAATGGAAGATGGGTATAAGATACTGCTCCGATTGACTTTAGTCCAAATGAGAGTTGTTGAAAATTATATCTTAAAATCAATCATGTGACGATTGAGTTCATCTTTGTATATGAATTATTGATTAATGAATAAAAGTTATTCTAATATTTTTCATCACAGAGTTACATCTTTCTTGAACTCTTGTGCGGTGATGAAGTCCTTAGAACTATGTTAGTATATGATAAAGAGAAGATTTATTATATAGTTTTTAAACATATTTGTGACCAAATGATACATCATTACAGGACGATGGTGTTTATCGATTGGAGATTATTGTGTGCCATATGGATTGGTTATTCTCTTAACCAAAGAGTGTGGTGACACTGGTATGGCATAGAGGTGAGATGTAGGAGTACATCGTCACAGAACAAGTGGCTTACCTGCTGAATATTCTGCTGTCAAGAGCTGCTCGCGAAGCACATGGATATAAGTATCCTTTAGACCTGAGATCACCATAGTGACTTACAAGCAACTCACTGTGCTTTGATGCCGGACTATCCGAATTTCTAATACAGTGACGGAAGGCTACTGGGTACAGTCAAGTACTTACGAAGTTGTATGTGAATCAAGATAGAATTGACCCCTCCAGATTATTGGAGTTAATATATCGCTGTATTTTAATTTAGTAAAGTCTTGGTCAGGATAATCTATGAGATGGATTTGAAAGGTTGAAATACAATGTGGATGAAGTAATCTCAGTTGACAGTTGATGTGAGACCATCCTAGAGCACTTAGGGTCAAAAGGATGAATTATGCGGTAATCATATGCATAAATTCTGAAATATTTTTTTGTGATAATTCAACCTATTTGGATTTCAGAAACCATTGCTAGATGGTATCTTGATTAGTATAAAAATTGATTCCTATGCTATCGACTTAGTGTTTGAACCTATGGAGTTACACACACAAGTCAGACACTGTAGAAAAGTATTGACCTATATTTATATGTATAATTTGGAGGTACTTGACCTGATTGAATATATAAGCTAATTTGATTAAGAATTAAGTTATGAGTTAAATGAGATTGAAGAGTTGACTGTCTAGCTAGCACTACACATAAGGTTCAGGTTCGATCTCAGAGATGAATAATTTTTAATCTATGATCCATGAAGTATATGAGAGATTGAATTTAAGTACTAATTAATTTTAGATTAGATCTGAATTAATTAAGCTTAATTAGATTTAAAAATTTTAGTTAGACTTGGTACAAAAGTCTTAAAGAATTTGAGATTAACAGTCTTTTGAAATTATTTCAAACAAGCTTCGAATTAGATTCGAATCGAATCCATTTTGGATGAGATATGAGAAATCCTACTTGCACTAAGATTTCTCTCTCTTATGGGCTGACTAGCACCTAGAGCTTTACTCATTGTGGGCGTCCCATGTGGGTGAGAGATTGGGTGCAATGTAGTTATCATATATGATGGTAATTGTATCTCATGTAGGAGTCCTTCTTTCATGAGTATTGGATTGATTCAAAGCATGTTAGAGTTAGGAGTCCTATACTTATTAGATCATAGGATTAATTTATAAATAGATATGGTCTCTACCTATGGATGCATAGAAAAAATAGCAAACAAATCAGATTGAGAGAAGAGAGAAAGAGGGAGAGAGGCATGAGAAGAGAAGGGCCCTTCTTCTTCTTCTTCTTTTCCTTAGCATCTCTCCTTTGGTGCTGCCCCTCCTCCCTTGCCGTGAGCCCTCTTATGTGTAGCGAAAATTTAGTGCAGGGGCAAAATGGTAATTTTAATTTTTTTTCAAAATTATTATTTTACAGCGAAATTATTAATTAATCTCATTAATTAATATTAATTAACCCTACACTAGGATCTAAATATGATACAACAGCATGCATTTAAATTTGAAATTCAAATTTGAATCAGTAAACCTTTTACAGTACTGTGTTCAGAACACATCACCTTTTGTGGGTAGTCGATCACCGCAATCTGATCACTGTCGGGGGGCTCTGATCGTCACGTCGCAGCCACACAAATATCTGGCCTCTGCGGATCGTCCACATGAAGCTCCCGTCTGATCAGCTCCTCACGAATGCTAGTTCGTGATTTCACCCTTTTGATGACAGATGTTGATCGAACTCCTTCGATCAATGTGTGCCGACTCTTCGGATGCTCTGGATCATTTGCATGATTGTTTGAGAGGCTGATGGATCTCTTTCTGAAATTTGATAGACTCACGACACTCGTGGTACACCAATCTCACTTCCCAAACCCTAGGTAGAAACCCTAGGGTACACACTAGAAATCCTACGCTCAATTTTCTTTCTTTTCTTTCTTTTTCTCTCGGAAGGTTTTGGACCTTCACCTTGCGCACAAACTTTTCTCACACCCCAAAGTTTCTCTCCTAAAATTTCTACGCACGTCCCACCTTTCTCCTCTTTTTAAAACAACGTCGAACGTGTCTTATCCGCGTGAGAGGATAAAGATAAGTGGTTGCACATTTGAATTCAAATCAAATTTGAATTCAAATGCAAAACCAACTCATCCCTATCCACTTGTGCGTGAGAAGAGAAGGGGTGTGAGTTGATTTGTGCATGGAGAGTTTACACGAGAAACATTTTCTCGTGTAAAATATGGGGTGCACAAGATAAGACCATGGCGCATGGATTAGTTGGTTGCTCATTCAAATTCAAACTTTCTTTTGAATTTGAATGGCCAACCAACTTATTTTTATCCAAATATTTGGCACACAAGGGTGGGTGTGGGATGGCTTCTGTGTGGAGAAAATTCATGAGAAGTTGCTTCTCGTGAATTTAAATATGCACAGAAGAAGTGAGATGGCGCAGGGAGAAAAGTCAAGGTGGTTTGAACCTAATTGAGCCAACCTAATCTAAATAGGTTAAGCACAATTAGAATAAATTAAATCCAACTTAATTAGGTTTAATTAGGCTCAATAAAATTCTAATCAAATCAGGAATTAACTAAACCTAATCCCTGATCAAATCAGGGACTAAACCACCTTAGCGATTAGGTCAATATTTAACCTAATCGGGTCAATCCAAACTGAATCCAATTCAATTGGACTTGATCCAAAAATAATTACTCAATCAAATTGAGTTAATTAGCGATCAAATCACTAATTAAATCTCTCATAAATATTGAGTCTAAATCCGATGGGCAATCAGGCATCAGAGACCATCGATATGAAACCCTGATCAAAGAATTCAAATTTCAAATTCAAAATTTAAAATTCAAAATTTTGACCCCGGTACTCAAAATGTGTGGAACTCATGATCAGAGAATCTTAATTCTCAATCATAGAGTCTCAGACACATAAGACTCATAATCAGCCATCTGATCAGAAAGGAACCACTAATGTGTGTGACCCCGCAGGTTCGAACCTAAGCCGGTAGCACAGGAACCAATTCCTGTACTAATCGAAGTGACCATCTAGCAATGGTACCCGATGATCGGATAGGTCGAATAATCGCAATCGCAACATTCAGAACCTACGTGAATATGGTTACCGTATAATTCATCCCTTTTGACCCCTGTGTTTAGGATGACTCAGGGCTAAACTGTCAACCCTGATGATATCATCCGAATCGTGCTCAACTCAATTAGTCCTGTGACTCCTCACTAGGACTACCCTGGTCAAGATTTTGCTAAATTGAAACACGACTGTACACAGCTCCTAAACTGGAGTGGTCAATCCCATCTTGACACACGCACCGACAAGTCAAGTACTTGACTACACCCAGCAGCCTTCCGTCATTGAATTAGAAATTCAGGTAGTCCAGTACCTAAGTGCAGTGAGTTGCTTGCAAGTCACCGTGGCGGTCACAGGTCGGAGGGACATTTATACCCATATCCCATCGGAGCAAATTTTGACAGCAGAAATAGCTCCGGAGTTGGTCACGTTCAGTGCAGATGTACCATTACATCTCACTTGTATGCTATAGGAGTGTCTCCACACTCTTTGGTTATGAGGACAACCAACCCATATGGTACACAACGACCTATGCTCGATAAACGTTGTCGTCCTTGGTAACAACGTATCATTTGATCGCGAAAATGTTTAAGGACTAAGCGACAAATCCTCCTTTGTCGAGTCTAAATAGTCCTAAGGACTTCACCACAACACAGAAGTTCATTAGAAGATGAAATATTTGTGATGAAAAAATACCAAAATAACTTTTATTTATTTATAATTTATGTACTAATACAAAAGGAGTACAACCGTCAACAGGCTGACGATTGGCTTTGAGATACTATTCCCAACATTATGGGTATCCTCCTTACTGGTGTGAGGCATCACACCAGCACCTCTTCTTCCTCATTTGATTGAGTCATGAAGGTGATTTGATCGGAGTTCATCCCGCTTTCCTGCAGCATCTGACGTGTATGCAAAGTAGAGTATCTGTACTTTCAGGCCTCTACAAAGGTTTGTTTCAGATTTTTAAAGATTTGATCTCTGGTTCTGCTATTTTTGAGGTAAAAATTTGATCCTTATTCATGTAGATTAATAAAAAAATTTTAGATGCAACCTCGGCTATCTAAAGAGAAATACTTTTTCTTTCCTTCATATGATGTGATGAAAAATAAATGAGTCAAACATAACACTTCTTCTCAAGAGTTCTATTATCTTGTTTTACATGTCTAATAAGTAAAAACAATTGGAATCTTTTAAGTAGTTACAACAGATTAGCATATTTTTATTTTTTTGTGTGTTAATCTGAAATGGTGTTGTCCTCTTCTGCATCTTCTACATCTAAGTGGAAAGCTGTAGTTTTTGATATGCATTTGATTACAATTGTTAGATAATGCTTATATTAGATAAACAATCAATCTTCTTTTTAGATCTATATCGCTACAACAACTACACAATGAGCGGACACATTTGACTAGTCAGTTATTAATATACTAGATATTTACAATGCTTTAGTCATTATTGAATTTGTTATAACTTTCATTGACTAAGTTCTTTATTACTTTTCATCACTCCTGATAACTATCATTACCGCTTGGCCTTGATTTTGCCCTTCAAACTACTATTTTCCTATTTTGGATGATGTATATCTTGAAGATAGCTAAATTTTGATGATCTTGTCCATTAAAAATATGTTGAGTTGGTAAAGAAGCACTCTGCCTTGATAAGTAAAATTTATGCTTTAAATTACAATATTTTTATGATGAGCCTTTTCTTGATATAGTCTGTAAAATTATTTCAAGATTATTATTCCCAAGACTCTATACATATGTCTGTTCCTTAATTGCTCCCATCTCTTATAATGACTCTATGCTACAAATTATGTGTAGATTTGAAAGCTTGATTATGATTGCATAAATATATTCTAAAGTGCTGATCCAATTATCTGATAAAAGTATGGTCTACTCTTATTATGAAAATAATCTTGTCTGTGCTTCAAAAATTTTCTTTCATTGAGTCTAATTAAAAGAATGAATCTATTTTCATAAAGCTGAATCTCTAACATCATCATCGTTGTTGTTCATTTGTCATTATTCATTACATTTTGGTTAGTTCTATTGTCTCTTTGGTGCATCACTTCAAATTTAGATATGATGCTTTTCATCTCTCACCCTTTTGAAGTTTATGACATTAGCCATATATATATATATATATATATATATATATATATGATTCAATTATTAACCCTTGTTTGTACCCTTCGATTATAGATTCTCAAAGTAGAAGGGCATATTCGATCTTTTTCTCATTATTTTTTTTTTTGATCATAACTTGATATATAAGATAAATATCTTGCATTTTGAATGTAGTTGTAATACATCATGTGTTCTAGTGGGACTATTGGAGATGCAAATACTAAATAAGTTGAGCCTATAAATCAAATAGAGGGGCAAAGAAAAAGGAAGAATCAAACATCTAAACTTTTGGATAATTTTATAAAATATGAAATGAAAAAAGAAGTAGATGAAAAAATTATTAAAAAAGAAGCAAGATAAAATCACTGCATAAGAACATCTAATAGAGTTGGCAGTTAAGGATGATATATTTGAAACATAATGTTGCTAAATGTCATCTACTTTTGAAGAATGTTAGTGCTAAAGACCGACAAATGTTGCAAAAATTATTAAAAAGAAAGAATGGTACTTATTCTTTGGATATATGATGAAGAGGTTAGCTGTAAGAAGCTTATATAGATATTTCTTATGTATGAATACCAATTTTCTATGGTTGAGTATGAAAAATTTATTTATTTTACTATCTTTGTCATCATCTTTAGAATTAAAGAGTTGCATAACTCTCAAAAAAGAGATTATCAAGATATATTTAGAAGAGACAAAAGATCTATGATATATTTGATCTCCTTTCTTGCCGGATAAGCACAAATATAGATTTATGGACTTCTAGACAAAATAAATCTATTTTATATGCGATAGCATATTTTATTGATGATGATTAGAATTGAAAATAGAAAATAATTAATTTTATTCATATGAGAGGAAGATATTGCAAAAATATAATTGATTGAAATATTGATCGTAAGTTATTTATATGAAAATTAGATAACGATCATGCCAATGATGTTTATGTTAGAGAAATCGTGAAAAAGCTTCGAGGAACACTATATATAATGGCTAGTTCTTTCATATGAAATATACTGCATAAATTATTAATTTAGTTATACAAGATGGACTAAAAAAATTAATATAGCATTTGAAAATATTTAAAAAATAGTGAAGATTGTTCAAATTCCTCCACCATAGCTAGAGGAGTTTGAGATGAGTGCTTAAGAATACAATTTGGAGACATGCAAAGGATTATTACTTAGGAGGTGTTTAGTGCATTACATAGGTAATATTGCTATGGTAATATGATTGCAGAGAGATTGTGATTATCTGATAAAATAACAGAAAATCTTATATTGCAGTGTTGGATACGTGTAGTAATGTTGTTGTAAAATAACAAAAAATTCTACATTGTAGTATCTGGTATACAATTTAGAATTCATAGAATATAAGCTAATTTTTCTAAAGTACCTCTATCCTTGCTTATTGATTATTGTTAGACAATTTAATTTTGGGACCAACCATTTTTGGTGCTATCACTAGCCAAAATCACTCATTATATTTTTTTTTTATTTTCATCAACTGAGACTATCCATAATTTATTTAATATATATTTTAATTTATTTTGGTGGAGATATTTTGATCCTAAAGTTATCTTGTAGCAAGATTAAAGGATTGTAAGATTATATGTAATCACATAGCCACCTCCCCCTAGACAATCAAATTATCTATTTTTGAGGTATTGCTGTATTACATATAATGCAGCAGTATCTGTGAAAGTAATGAAATAAATAGTGTAATCTGATTATCTGTTGCAAAATTATATGTAATCCTGTTAGGATTACAAAAAGGCTTTCAGGGCATTACGGTATTTTGATTCTTATAAATTTGGTACATATCCAATAAATGATCAACAAAAAGAGGTAAAACTATTTTATCCAGCTTTAAACAATATTGCTTGTGAATGTGCCGATGCAAATGAACCATTTTCGAAGACATTTCTAGATTCTACAATTATTGGTAAACTTCTATGTTCATGAAAGGACTATCAAAGATATTTAAAGTATAAAAAAATCTCTAAAATTGGATAAATAGCTATAGTACATTTAAATTAAATGTAAAGCATACAAAAGAGATGAACTTAAGAATCAAAAAAAGAATGAAAAAATTTATAATGTTGAAGTTCCAGCATCCTCCTCCAAGCCTAGAAATAAGTTTCATAATAAAAAAAATTCTAATTTCAAAAGGAAGAAAGAGGCTTTCAAGAAGAAGGGAAATAAGAAAAATCAAAACTCTTTATCATGTTTGTGGAAAGATTGGATATCTAGCAAAGATGTGTTGCTTTCACAAAGGAACAAATGATGAAGCTAACATAACTCCTCGCAGAAGTATGTTTTAGACTTATGATATTCTTAATAATGAGAAGGCCATATTTATGGACAACTCTACTAGTGCTGTTATTGGCAAAGGGACAGTTCAATGTTCTCTTATATCCAGGCAAGTCCTAACTTTTTAAGATTTTCATCATATTTAGAGAATTAGAAACAGTCTTATTTTTGTTAAAAAACTTGATGATCATGATTTTAAAGTTTAAAGTTGTATTTGATTCCCAAAAAATGATGATCTCTAGAAAGAAATCATTTATTGAGAAAGGATATGCTACTATTTCTACTTATATTGTTGATGATATATGTTATGCTTGGCATAATAGATTTAGACATATTAGCAATAATACTATGGATAGAATGATTTCTATAAATTAATTCCTAAAACTAATTTCAAGGTAACTACTAGCAATTATGAATATTGTGCACAAGCAAAATTACTAAGACTCCTTTGAAATCAGTGGAAAGAACAAACTTTATTGCTAAAATTAATTCACACAGATATAGATGACAAGGACCAATAACTTGAGGAGGAAAGTAGTATTTTATAATATTTATTGATAACTATTCTAAATTGACTTATATATATCTAATAAGAGCTAAAGATGATGAATTTGAGAAATTTAAAATCTTTAAGGATGAAGTAGAAAATCAACTTGGCAAGAAGATTAAAGGAATAAGGTCCGATTGTGGTAGAGAGTACAACTCAATGGAGTTCAAAATCTTTTGTGAAATTCATGGAATTATTAAAGAAGAAATAACTCCTAACACTTCTCCTCAAAAAATGGGGTGGCTAAGAGAAAAAATAGAAGTTTTCTTTGAATGTTTAGTGCTATGTTAATGTATTCTACCTTATTTTTGAATTTTTTAAGGTAAAACTTTGTATACTGCATGTTATATAAGTAATAGAATTCTATATAAAAATCAAGACAAAACTCCTTATGAGTTATGAAAAAATAAGAAACCAAATCTTAATTATTTTAAAGTATGGAGATGTATTGCTTATATATTAAACATTGCTAATAAGAGAGCTAAGTTAGAAAGTGAAGCTATAAAATCTTTTTTTATTGGTTACTCATTGCACAATAAAGCATATGGATTTTTAAATTTAAAGACTAATACTATTTCTGAAGCAATGCATGTAATATATTTGAACATTTGACCATTAAGGATGCTGATAAATTAGAGTTTAAAAAAGATCTATTTAAAAAGTTTGGAAAAACTGAACAAATCATTGAGAAAAATAATATACTAATATTGGTAATTCTCATCATAATGATAATAATGAAGATATTAATAATAGTATCACTAAAAAGAATAACTTAGAATCCAACAACATGAGCCTAAGAAATAGCAAAAGACGTAGAATTGAAAATGATTTAGGTCTTGGAATGTTTATATATTTATTCTAAGAGGATCTTAAAATATTTGAAGAAGTTGTATCTTTACTGGATGCTAACTTATGAAAAATTGTTATAGATGATGAAATAAAATCTATATATGATTATAATACATGAACATTATGTGATATTCCTCCCAACACAAAATCAATAGAATGTAAATGGGTTCTAAGAAAGGAACTTGGTGCTAATGGTAGCATAAAAAAATATAAGATAAGATTAATTACTAAGGGATATAGCCAAAAAGAAAAAATTGACTATTTTGAATATTTTCATCTATAACTAAAATAACATCTTTTAGAGTAATGTTTGTAATTATATCTATCTATAATTTGTAAGTATATTGATGGTGTCACACCCACATATGGTGGGACCCATAATAAAAGAAAAAAAGGAAAGAAAGGAAAGATAGAGTTCGAGTGAGACTCTAGCCTTGCACGTTAAAAAGAGCAGTACATGAGAGAGTGACGTAGAAAAATCAGAGTGGTAGCACAGTAGGGAGGAAAAGAGGTTCAAAAAATAGACTTTTTTATCGGATGATCAGATGACCAATTCTATTCTAGTTTTGATGAAATCTCAGTATATTATTTTTGACATCTTCTTTATCTACAAGTTAAGTGGTTCTAATTTTTGCAAAGCTTTCTCCATAAATTGTTTCAAACACCTATGTTTGGTGAGATCTATCCTCTGTTCCTTTTTATCATTGAAATCTATCTTATTGATGATAAATATTTTTATAGAAATCAAGATTTAGTCTTGAAGATGTATTTACATAGCCTCTAGTTGATTTGAAAAAGACCTGCAGTAATCCTATTATTTTATATAGTGAAAGATTCATAATACAAATCTAATGTCCTTGTGCTTGGTTCAATTTATATTTCACTGGATTTTATATTGTTGAGTTATTATCTATTTTAATTAGCAAATAGGAGATAGAATTTATCCTGGGCATAATTATGTTTGTGGCCCTTTCACGCCAACAACTGGTATCAAAATTATGGTTAGCTAGTCGGTGTGGTCTGTGCTAATTAAAATGAAGGATAAATCCAACATGGATTAAATTAACTTGATCGAATTATTTCTTATGAAAGATGATAATGAAGAATTTATTATATTATTGAGATTTGTTTGAGCCAATTAAATTGTAGAAAAAAACATCAGATAATATAAAGGCTGATGAGTGAAAAAAATTGAACAGGAAAGCCACAACAATGATCAGACAGTGGATTAATATGAGTGTAATTCATGATATTGCTATAGAGATAGATACTTACTAGGTTTGAAAACTGAAGGATCTGTATTAGTAAAGTTGCAGAAGAATGCATAGAATAAAGTTTATCTGATCAGAAGACTTACGAACCTAATGTATGAGGATATGCAGAATGCTTTAGAGCACTTGAATATTAATTTTCAAGAGATCCTGAATCAATGGCTACAATGAAACAACTTCTTGATGATGAGGTGCAGATATTGATCTTATTGAGTTTCTTATCAGATAGTTGGAAGATATTAGTGATGATGCTGAGTAATTCCATTGCCAGTAACTAACTTATCCTGACTATGATAAAGGATAGTATATTGAATGAAGCAAACAGACAAAAAGAGAAGGGTTTGACAGATACAGATTTTGAGGTACTAATCAGAGAATAGAGGGAGAGAAGTAAAAATAGATCCTCTTACAGTAAAAAGAATGATGAGTCCCATGACAGAAAAGACAAGAAAAAATTCAGAGATGGTCAAAGTCCAAAAAGATATCACTTGCTACTACTATAATAAGTCAGGATATTTTTAAAGAGAGTATAAAAAGTACAAGAGGGATCAGGATAAGAGTAATAGAAAAAAAGATGAGACAAAGTATGACTGTAGTTGCATTTGATGATGAGGTCATGATTGCCTCTTATGACGAATGTATTAATCTCACATGCTAAAAATCTAATTGGATAATTGATTTAGTTATCTTATACCATGTTACATCTTGGAGAGATTTCTTCTTATCCTATTTCAAAGGTGATTTTGGACATATCAGGATGGAAAATGATGTGGTAGCTCAAATTGTTGGCATGAGAGATGTTTGCTTAAAGACCAACATCAGGTGCAAAATGCTGTTGAGAAATGTAAGGTATATTCCTGATATCTGGTTGCACTTGTTTCTTTTTGTCCTAGACAATGAGGACTACTTCATTTGCTTTGGTAAAGGAAAATAAAAGATCACCAAAGATTCCTTGATTGTAGCAAAAGGCAAGAAAATTGATTTTTTCAGATTGCAAGCAAAGGTATGTAGTGGAAAGATAAATGCAGTTGAGGAGACTTCCAAAGACCTATGGCATCAACTACTTGGCATCTGAGTGAGAAGGAACTTGATGCTCTATCCAGGCACAACCTACTTTCTTTAAAAGATAGCCACTTAAGATCTTGCACTTACTGTTTATATGGCAAGCAGCATAAGGTTTTATTTCATAAACTCTCCTCACATAGGAGATCATATGTGTTAGATTTAATTCACACTGATCTATGCTCCATGACCATAAAGATACTTAGTGGTGTACTATATTTTGTTAATTTTATTGATGACCATTCTTAAAAATTATGGACTTTTACTTTGAGATCTAAAGACTAGGTGTTCGACGTCTTTAAAGAATTCTATATTAGTGTTGAAAGAGAGAAGAAAAAAAAATTGAGATGCATCCAAACAGACAATAGTGATGAATATCGAGGTCCGTTTAAGAGATATTATCGACAACATGGCATTAGATTGGAGAAAACTATCTTAAAGACACAGCAACAGAATAGAGTGACGGAGAGGATGAATTGTATCATTATTGAAAGAGTCTGATGCATGCTTTCTCATTCGAGGTTGTCTAGCTCTTTTTGGGATGAAGCTATGAGGACTGTGGTTAACTTGATTAATCTTTATCCTTTATATACCCTTGATGGTGATGTTTCTGAGAAGGCATGGATAGAAAAATTAGTTTCTTATGACCATCTCAGAGTATTTAGATGTAGGATATTTGTTCATATTTCTAAAGATGAGTAGTTAAAGCCTGATAGCAAGTTAAAGAAATGTATCTTTCTTGATTATGGATATGAGCAGTTTGGATACAAGCTATGGGATCCACTAGAGAAGAAGCTGGTCATAAGCTGATATGTAGTATTCTTTGAGGATTAGATCATTGAGGACATGAAGAAAGTAGATAGGCCAGAGTCTACTATGGAGTTATTTATTGATCCACCTCCTGTATCTCAAGCCAGAACAGATGTTGATAATAGACAGACTATAGAGAATGGTGATACGATAAATGATGAGTCTACATAAGGTGACTGTGTATCAGATGAGTATAGTGAGCAAGCTCTTACACAGCAAATGATAGAACAATAGCGGAGAAGATCTATCAGAGAGCGTCAGTCTTCTTAAAGATATCCTCTGCATGAGTATGTGATGGTGAGTGACAGGAGAGAGCTAGAATATTTTCAGAAGGCTATATCATATGTACAAAAGAGCAAGTGATTTGAAGCCATGCAAGAAGAGATAAAATCACTGCATGAGAACCACACTTTTGACCTGATGGAGCTACTCAAGGGGAATAGAACACTCAAGAATAAATGGATGTTTAGACTCAAGACAAAAGAACACAACTCACAACCAAGGTACAAGGAGAGACTGGTTATGAAGAGCTTCGGTCAAAAGAAGGATATTGATTTTGAGGAGATTTTTTCATCCGTGATCAAGATGTCTTCGATCTGAGTTATTTTTGGTTTGGTAGCCATCCTGAATTTAGATATTGAGCAGTTTGATGTAAAGATAGCATTTCTTCATGACTTTGAAGAGAAAATTTATATGGAGCAGCTAGGGAGGTTCATAGCTAAGGCAAGGAGAATCTGATATGTAAATTGAAGAGGAGCTTGTATGGTTTGAAACAAGCTCCTTCAAAGTGGTACAAGAAATTTAATTTCTTCATGGTAGATCATGGATACAATAGAATCACTTTTGATCATTGTGTATTTATACAGAGGTTTAGTGATGATGATTTCATTATTCTCTTATTATATGTTGATGATATACTAATCGTTAGTCATAATGCCAAGAGGATTCAGAACTTAAAGGTTGAATTAAGTAAGTACTTTGCTATGAAAGACTTGGGACTAGCGAAGCACATACTTGGTATGAGGATCACCTGTGATGGGAAGAATGAGAGACCGTGGTTATCTCAAGAGAGATGCATAGAAAAAGTGTTAGAGAGGTTCTAGATGATCAACTCCAAACCAGTTAGCTCTCCCCTTACAGATCACTTCAGATTGAGCTCCAAATAGTATCCTGCTAGTGAGAAAGAGAAGGAAGAGATGCAGAAGATCCCTTATACATCCGCAGTTGGCAGTTTGATATACGCCATAGTATGCACTAGGCCGAATATTGCTCATGCTATAGGTGTTGTCAGTTGATTTCTCTCTAATCCTGAGAAAAAGCATTGGACTACATTGAGGTGGATTCTCAAGTATCTCAGAGGCACTTCTAGAATATGTTTGTGTTTGGACACTGATAAACCAGTGTTGGATAGATATACAGATGCAGATATGGTAGGTGATGTTGATTCTAAAAAATCTACATCAGGATATTTGATGATCTTTTCAAGGAGAGCTATCTCATGGTAGTTTAGACTATAGAAATAAGTTGCTTTATCAACTACAGAGACAGAGTATATTGCAATGACAGAAGCCAACAAGGAGTTATTGTGGATGAAGAAGTTTTTTTAGGAACTTGGTCTAAGGCAAGAGAAATTTATCTTACATTATGATAGTCAGAGTGTAATTCATCTCAATAAGAATCCGACTTTTAATTCAAGGTCGAAGCACATTGATGTGAGGTATCATTAGATATGAGATGCTTTAGAGATGAAGTTGTTATAGCTGGAGAAGATTAACATGGATGACAATGCTTCAGATATGTTGACTAAGCTATTGCTTGCAGAAAAACTTGCAAACTGCAGTGCTAGTGCTAGTTTGCTGGTCCTCCCCACATAGGCATGAAGAGGAGATTTATTGATGGTGTCACACCCACATATGGTGG
The DNA here is from genome assembly GCF_000442705.2 of Elaeis guineensis. Lineage (NCBI taxonomy): Eukaryota > Viridiplantae > Streptophyta > Magnoliopsida > Arecales > Arecaceae > Elaeis > Elaeis guineensis. The sequence continues at coordinate 97,150,031 of NC_025993.2, read as the reverse complement.
GATCCGTAATAAAAAAAAAGGAAAGAAAGAAGAGGTAGAGTTCAAGTGAGACTCTAATCTTTCATGTTAAAAAAAGCAGCACACAAAAGAGCGGCACAAAAAACTAGAGCGGCGATATAGTTGGGTGAAAAAAAAAGTTCAAAAAATAGGCTTCTTTGTCGGATGATCGGACGGCTTATTCTATTCCAATTTTGATAAAATTTCAGTATATTATTTTCAGCATTGAGAGCTACAAGCTGAGCAGTTCTGATCTTTGAAAAGTCTTCTTCATAAATTATTTCAAATAACTACATTTGGTGAGATCTGTCCTCTATTTCCTATTTATCATTGAAATCCATCTTATTTATGATGAATATTTTTATAGAAACCAAGATTTAGTCTTAAAGATGTATTCGTATAGCTCCTATTCGATTTAGAAAAGACTTACAGTAATTCAATTATTTTATATGGTGCAAAATTCACAATACAAATATGGTGTCCTTGTTTTTGGTTTGATTTATATTCACTAGATTTGATATTGTTGAGTTATTACCTATTTTAATTAACACATAGGGGGGGCATAATTATGTTTGTGGCCCTTTCACTCCAACATACACCAAATGGATACAAAAACAACATTTCTAAATGGTGATTTAGAAAAAAAAATTATATTAATTAACTCAAAGGCTATGTTGTTAAAGGATGAGAAAAAAGCGTGTAAATTAAAACAAGCACTAAGACAATGGTATAAAAAGTTCATAACAGAAATTAAAAAATTTAGATACAAGAGTAGCAAAGTAGAAAGTTGTGTCTTTAGTAAAGAAATAGAAATTCTAAGGTATTAATTACTCTTTATGTAGATGACTTGCTAATATTTGGTTCTAATATAAAATGCATAAATGAAATAAAATATTTTTTAACATAAATATTTCATATCAAAGACTAAGGTTCGGTAGATGTTATCTTAGGAATTAAGATAATTTGAAGAGATAGCGAGTATATTTTAACCCAATCTCATTATATTGAAAGAAATTAAGAAAGTTTAATCATTTTGATTGCAAGCCTTCTAAAACACCTATAAATCCCAATCATAAATTGATTTCTAACAAAGGCATACCAATACATCAAGAAGAGCATACGAGAATAATTAGAAGTTTAATTATGTAACGAATTGTACAACACCAGATATTGTATTTGCCGTTGGTATCTTGAGTAAATTTACCAGTAACCCAAATCATGATCACTAGAAAAAAATTAGAGTTATGAGATATTTGAAGTATACTTTGCATTATGGTTTGCATTATAAATTTAGTTCTCCTACTTTAGAATACTATAGTGATGCTAATTTAGTTTCAGATAGAATTAATTGTAGATCAACTAATGATTGGTTATTTACTATTGGTGTTGCAGTTATTGCTTGGACATCTAAAAAATAATCTTGTATTATATTGTTTGCAATGGAATCTGAATATATTACTATGTCTCAAGCTAGTAAAGAGATATCATGGATAAAGTAGTTTTTTAGATATATTTTTTCATTGAAATTTCTAAAGATTCTATTACCATATATTATGACAACCAAGATGCCATACGCAATTTCAAAAATAAGAGAATGACTAGTAATAGTAAACATATTGCTATGAGATATAATTATAGAGGAGGTACTTGAATACCTTCTTATTAAGGGTGCAAATGGGTCAGATTAGATTGGGTCTTGCGTGACTTTTAAATACTAAAGATAGAGAAACCCAGCCTTTTCATTATAATTAATTATCTTGTCCCATTTTCGCAAGCAAGTATGTGATAGATGGCTATATGTCCAGCAGGGTTTAACCCAAAAAAAAATATAAGGCCTAAAAAAAAAAAATCATATAGATATCAATCCAAGTAAACTAAGATACTTAGAATCTTTTAAAATGATAAATAAGCATATTCTCATCATGCATTATGAACTTTTTTTTGGGCCAACCACCTTGCGAAGCAGAAGATTGATGATTTATGAAAACATGGTCTTTATAAAATTTTAGTTGATCCTCTTAGCCCTAAGATTTGCTATATATTAGTGTACATTCCAACTAATCTAATAAACAGCATCAACATAAATCCAAAGATGAAACAAAGAAACAACCTACAATGTTATAGCACTAGGAAAAATGTCCCCTATCGCAACGATGCAAGATGGGAAATCAATATATGACTCAAGTTTTAACCCAAAGCAGCCATAACAACAATTCAATTTTCAAAGAGGACGTAGCGTGGGATGTATGACCATCAAGGCTATGCAGAGTCCTGGAACTAGAAGCACAAGCTTAAGGAATGCACTAATAAAGGGTCAACAAAACTAAACTGCATCAAATTGAATAGCCCATGCATAAAATTTGTGCAGGAAGCAAGAATCTGCCATGTAGTCTATCATTAACAATTTCTTTTCCTGTATTTCGTAATGGACATATTATTTAATTTCAAGGGAAAAGGATTCTCTACAACCCAAAGTTGATGGAATTCCTTCAACTTGGTTACATGGCAGACGTTGATAAAGCATGCAAAAATGTAGGTAAGGTGTCATAGTTGCACATGATAGCATGTCGCGAGGAGACTGGCAGCTAGAGAGAGAAAATGGAGAAACAATCGCTCTGCTAAGAGTAATTAATTGAGCGATGCTTTCTACCGTGGGCATCAAAATCCGGCCCACCTACATCCATACTACCCATGGCCAGGTTTCAAATGGGCTCCATCATGCAAACTTGCTAGCGAGCAACTAACCCTATCTGCGCTCTCTGAGGTTAAGCTATGGACAAAGTCATGCTCACGCCCCCGTTTTCCAAAGCGTGTTCTTCACCAACAGGTCACGGTTCCAGTGTCAATGCTTATTAAGAAATTTCTATGAAGGATGCTGTTGTTTCGCTGTCCAAGCTCCCTGGCAAATATTTTCCACCACCATGCATAGCGTCATATTGTATCACTTTTCCTTAAATGGAACAATATGAATAAAAGAACATGTAACTTTTACAAAAGCACTACACTATGGTTGTAATGTTACTTTTTGTGGCCTGAAATTCAATTGGGCTTAATCCATTTGACCGGCCTAGAAAACTTGGGCAAGCCCAAAAAGTCACCAAAATCTATAAATTGGGAGAAAATTTAATTGCACATGCAGGGGAGGTGAGGAAGAGCGCATATGCACTGCATGTGCTAGTAAGAAGATGAACTTCATTTGGGAGTCTGACGTAGCTTAGGCTATGTTTCGACGGAGAGAGAAAGAAGACGCATGGAACAAAGAAAAATGGTAAAGGAAGAAGAAACTCTCTTCTTTGGAGTTTTGATTCAATATTATGAAAATAAATTAAACTCTGATTACAACATTGGCCAAAGGGTCTTATTTATAGAGTAAAACCCCTAACCTAATAGCAAAAGGAATCTGAAACAAAATAGAAAAAAAATTAACATAAGGATTAAAACTTCCGATTTGACTAGGATTCTTCCAGACTCCTATTGACCTATCAAACAAAAGAATTAGGCTCTGAAATTTTGAGTAGCAATAAAGCACTAGCCTTGTAAAGCATGAAAAGAATTTTTCGAAATGAGATCATTATAGTGATTCTGATATCGGATAAGAAAGTTATGACCGTTCTAGCTTAGCAGTATCCAAATCGATAGGGTTAAGTGCAGTCAGTTTGATTTCTTAACCTTTCGGATCTATTTCTTCAAATCATGGTTTGTACTAGCTAAGATGTTTGCGTCATACTCTAGACTGGAAAGAACTCGTCCTCGAATTAGGAGTCTCGATTGCTTTCTGTAAGTAAGATAGATTCATTAGAAGATTGATGCTAGTATTTGGATTTGATTGAGGTAGATCCTTCTTCATCGACCCTTGATGGTCCTTCCAGAATGAGTAAATATTCCGACGGCCATCATAAGTGACACTATGATTATATACCAAGGCCTCCCTAAAAGCAGATGGCATGCATCCACGGTAACGATGTTGTATCAAATTTTTTTAAAGTACTTCTGTCCGATAGAAAATGATAAAAGGTAGTGACTATCAACGATCATCTCACTTTCTTTTCGGAACCATGAAAGATTATATGGTTGAGGATGTTATTCGATAGTCAGATTCAATTTAGAAACAGCCTCTTCAAAGATGATATTCTCGTAGCTATCTCCATCAATGATAATCTTGCAGAACTTTTCTTTAATGGTGCCGCAAGTATGAAAAATGTTGCTCTGCCTTTAGTTTTCTTTCTACTCCTTTTTTAGAGCAAACAAACTCTTTCGAATAACTAGAGCCTTTTCTCTGTCTCCAAACAATAGGGAAACATCCTCCTCATCACCTCCTTCATCATAGGTAGGCTCTTAATCCTCATTGGAAGGTTTGTTTTCTTTTATCAGCAATTTCTTCTGGGACCATCCAAGAGGCTTCTAGCACTTGCTCTATGTGTGTCCAATCTCACCACAACTATAACACTGCAAAGTTGACAATCCAATCAGGGTTGGCTTTGATGATCTTGCTTCAACAGTAGCATGAATAGGGGGGTAGAGGTTGGGTTGCACTGCATATCATCCTGATTCTCCAGCATTTGGTTCTTCTACAGAGGAGAATCAGATCTAGTCATAGGCCTTCATCACAACTACTCCTTAGCAATCACTGCCTGGTGGTATGCTTTTTTGACCTTCCATAGGGAGTAGAGCCTTAAGGTATCTTGGATCTACTACTTTAGGCCACCAAATTATCTTGCCACCATCTTCTCCTCGCTCTCCACCAAATTATTTCGCACGACTAGTTGGTAGAACTCTTTCATGTAATTGTCTATAAATCTAGGCCTTGTTGAAAATTTTGCAAGTATTAATATAGTGACTGCATGTAGTTGAAGGACAAAAATTACTCTCTTAACATCTTCTTCATCTTCTCCTAGTCCTAGATCTTCAACTTGTCCCTATACTCTTTGGTATTTTTCAGCTGTTATCATCAGGCAAAAGCCCGATCCATCAACAACAAGCTTTACCTTCTTATCATCAGGCACTTCTTTATATTCGAAGATGCACTTAATCTGATCTAGCCAATCGAAGAACATCTCTATTTGTAGATTATCTAAATATTCAGGCAAATACACTTTGATAGAATCAAACCAGTGGATTGGACACTTGAACGAATCACCATGATCTTCTCATTGGTGGATGGGAGAACTCCTATGGAAGAGATTCTCAAAATCTGAAGCCTCCTTATCAGATCTGTGAACTTTTGAATCCGCCTCAAATCTCACCTTTCGAGTTTCCAACTGCATAAGACATAGTCAGTTCTGACATCTCCTCAAATATTCATACTCAATCATTAGATCCCATTCTCACTGCATGATTTTATCATATGATGTTATCACCTAATTTGTAGATTAGTTTTTCTTGTGGCCACCATCCGCCATCTGGATTGCAAGAAAAAACTCTGCATAGGATTGATAGGGCTCTGATACCAACTGACACAGCTTAAACCATGTTTCGATGAAGAAAGAAAGAAGATGCAAGAAGCAAAAAAAAAATGGTAAAGGAAGAAAAAACTCTCTTCTCTGGAGTTTTGATTCAATATCATAAAAATAAGCTAAAGTCTGATTACAATGTTGGCCAAAGGAGCTTTATTTATAGAGTAAAAAAAACCTAACCTAATAACAAAAGAAATCTAAAATAAAATAAAAAAAATTAATATAAAGATTAAAACTCTTAGTTCGATTAGGATTCTTTCGGACTGTCATTGACCTGTCAAACAATAGAATTAAGCTCTAAAATTTAGAATGGCAACAAAGCTATCAATATTGTAGAGCACGAAAAGAGCTTTCTGAAATGAGATCATAATAGTGATTCTAATACTGAAAAAAAAAATTATGACCGTTTTAACTCAGCTGTGTCAAAATCGATAAGGTTAGGTGCAGTCAGCCTGATTTCTTAATCTTTCAAGTTCATTTCTTCAAATCACGAATTGTACCAGATAAGATGTATACGTTAGAGTCTCCTTCTTGCTTGACTAGGAGTTAGTATTTAAGAACACTCCAGTGCTTGAAGGACCTCTAAGACCTCAATTCAAAACCTATTAAAATCCACCCTGAGCTGCCTTTGGCCTTCATCACATATCTTAGGCCCCATAGCTGGATCATTAGCTTTCCCCTTTTATCCATCATAGTGTTCTATCGGGAGTTCACTCTGTTCATTAGAAACAAGCATCAGAGATCCACTGGAACAAGGAATTGAGACTCTAATCTCCTAATTTATCCTCCCTTTATCTTTCTTAGCTTTAGGATTATAAATTCTAGCTACATAGTCCTCGGATTTTGACTAAAAAAAAGGATGCTTTGTTTAGACTTTGAGTTTTCCTATTTCAGGTTTCATTAGGAAAAATAGATTTAATAGAGCTTTAGCTATTGGTCCATGATTGTGCGGAGCCTTTTCCTACATTGGTGTCTGTCACAAACCAACCATTAGCTATGGTCAGAAGCCGCCATTTAGATGACTCATATTATCGGATTGATTCCTTATTCAAGCATCATCCAGTTGGCCCCATTTTCGTTGTCATTAGATGGACCTTCCATCATGGAAGGTCGCCACTACTACTAAGGGGTGCTTGGTTTCCAATTGAAATCGAAATCAAAATGAGAATGGATTGGAATCGAAATCAGAATGGTCAAATCATCTGAAGTATTTGGTTGGTAATCAAAATCGAAATTGAAGTGGATGATTCTCATTGTTGTTTTTTGGTTCATATAAAGATAGGAATCGGAGTCAACTCAAATTTTTATCTTTATTCTTAACTAAAATTTTAAAAATTAATTATTTTAAAATTAATATTAAATAAAAATTAAATATAATAATAATATCTTTAAAATTTTTAATAAAATTATCATTAAAAAAATATAGATAGCAAATTATTATTAAAAAATTATAATTAAAAACAATGCTGAGGCCCCTAGACCATCAGGTAGCTGGCCACCAGGCAACGGAGGGCCAGCTGGGCTGCCTCATCGACAGCGTGGGGCTCTTCTACAAGCCCCTCCAAGGCGACAACCACAGGGCCCATGAGGCAGCCTTCTACTCGTCCTTCTCCTTCGATCCCCGCATCCTTCCCCACGTCCGTGCCTTCTTCTCGGGCTTCCATGGCACTCAGCTCCTCCTCGCCTTTGACAGCTCCGATCCCTACCCCTACCTTGTCCTCGACGATCTCACCACCCCTCCCTCATTGACATCACGACCGGTGCCTGCACCTGGTACCCTTTCGCCCCTGATGATTACTTCCACAAATGCCTCAAGAAGGACTGCGAAACCACCAGCCTCGCCCTCAGCTTTCGAATCTCCGCACGTGGATCCACCAGGGCAGTGATGCTAGCTTTTGGCAACCCGATCGAGATGTCGTTCGGTGGTTCACGACCAAGGACATCTGACGAATGCTCAGACAGTTCATGTCCTTGAATCTGACACAGGATTTAGGTCCATCGGATTGCACCTTCACCTCTGTGGTGTACGATCGATCGAATGGGATGCTGGCTCAATTGCTGGAGCTGGATGGACGATATTTTTTTTAATCTCATTCCACTAAAATGAGATTTTGACTTCATTAGGGTGAGTTTGGATTTAGTTATGGAAGGAATGGATCATTCCATTCCTCTCTGAAATGAAAATCAAAATGAGACTCCCTCCAATCAAGCAGTTGGAATGGGAGTCATCCATTCCGATTCCCATTCTAGATCTTAATTATCCCCAACCAAGCACCCCCCCCAAAGTCTTTCATAGATTACTCCTCTATTCCATGTTAGCAAAGAGATAGACATAGAGAGAGAGAGCCTAGTACCTCCCCTATTTGCCCTCTCTCATGTCCTTTTTCCCTTTTGAAGTTCTCTCTTACTCTCCTCTATGTTCTTTATCTTCTCTCTCTACTTCTCTCTTTGCCTCTTTATTGTGGCCAATAAACCCAATGTGCTCCTCTTATGATTTGGATCAATCCTACCTTAATTCTCCTCTCAAGGACCTAATTTTCATAAAAATATTTTTTGATTATTAGGCTCAATCCTTTATAAAGGTGTTGAGACTTAGGATTTTAATAATTATAACTAATTTTCAGATAGACATATATAATTTTTACATATTAGATTTTGAAGGAGATTTTCAAAGTTAGTTGGATTCATCAGCTGATTATATTTAAAAAATAAGTAATGTAATTCTTGATCTAGATTTACTAATATATTATAAAATATTTATATTAATAAATCTTGACTCAAATTATTCATGATTTTGAACTCAATGCATGGAATTTTATTGTTGCATATACGTTCTTTAAGAATATTAGATGATGTATGATTTGAAGTATTGATTTTATTATAGATTATGCTCTATCGATTTTGATACCATACGATTTTATATATTTTTTGAAAATATAAAAAATATTTTTTTGTAAAAAAAAGTTTTGATTCGAGATGATTTATGATTCTTAGGCTGATTATACTAAAATCATGCTAATAAGGGTTAAATATTATCACATGCTTAGTCCCGAAGAATTTATACTGTAAAAAGGATGCAATGTTGCATGAAGATGTAGGCACAAGGATTCTATCAATAGGCGTTAAACGTTAGTAAATAACCCTGTCAATAGGGGTTAAATATTGATATAAAATTATAATCATGAAGAACTTTCATGATAAAAAGATGCACAGTATCATTAAAAGGCCTTACCGATGAGATGTACTTGATGTTTTGCAAAAAAATAGTTTCATAAATGCAAACATGAATTTTTAAAAAAAATTGAGTTCACATATATGATTTTTTTGATAATGCTGCATATCTAAATTTAGTTTATGAACTGATGCATTTGCTATTCTTATTTTTAATAAATTGATTATTTATCTTATTATTTGATTTCACTAGTTAAAATATTTATCACTTATTGGGCTATTTAACTCCTTATTTGATATCTTATTGCTTTATAAATTCAAAGGACTAGTTTAGCATGGGGTTTTGCTATGAGAGAGTGATTAGAAACAAATTTTAATTTCTTTATCATAGATTAGCTATCTTGAAATTTGATATAATACATTTAAATGTTACTGAATTTTATGAAATATTAAAGTTTGAATTTTGGTTATTTAAATTTAAAGTTTGAACTTTAGTTATTTAAATCTATTTTGCGACTTGAATTATAGAATTTATTGCATGCTTGTGGAAAAAAAAATTTTATAAATATGTGATGGTTGCTGCCATGATTTCGGATTGAAAATGTGATGGATAATATTGGTGCCTACATCAAACTTTCTAACCATGCCTAAAGAGGCCCATTGTCATGGGTTGGAGGGGCCCCATTGGACCAGGTGCATTTAAACTGCATGTGGACCATCGAGAAATTCTTTGTGCACCACGAGTGGTGTAGAAAATTCAACATGGAGCATACCACTTTATGTAATTGGTCTATGTAGCTATTGCTTTTCAATACACATTTAATATCTGCAGTTTTATTTTTTCGTTTAAAAAATTTGCATGATGAAAATATCTCTTCTCTTTAGAAAAAATTATGATATCTTATGGCATATTATAACTTTCTACATGTAGGATGTCATAATATGGTTCAAAAAATTATGACATCCCATGGTATATTATGACATATTGCGTCAAATTATAATTTTTTACATGTAGGATGTCATAATACGGTCCAGCATGTCATAATATAGTCCATCATGCCATATTATAGAAGGGATATTTTTGTCCAATTACTTTTCAATGTGCATTTGTTAGGATTTGACGTCTCGAGTTTCAGCCCACATTGAGCCCACAGCGAGGTTCATGGTGAAAAACGGAGTCCAACGAGACCAAGTCAGTCGAAATGGAGTTCAAACGGAGAAGATACGAGCTTTTGAAGTCGGCATGAAATTCGAGGCAGCGGAGGACCGCCGGCAGCCGGCGGCGGGCCGGCGGAGTGGCGGCGCGTGGCCCAGGCGGGGCCAACGCGCGGGATGCGTGACCCAGTTGCACGACCCAGATGCACGGCCCAGGCCCGCGCGCGCGGGCAGGCCCAGGCCCAGGCACCCTGCCTGGGCCCTGTTCTCCGGTCCATCATGGATCGGGTGGTCCACGGGTGGGCCTGTGGACCGCGTGGGCATTTTTTATGCGTTTCTCGCGGTTCACGGTACTATTCTGTGGATCGAAGTGTGATCAGAGGGCCCAGGTGACTTCCGATCTTGATCTGACAGACTGGGACGTGATTTGGGTTGATTAAGGACTCCTAAACCTAATCTAAACCCTGTTTAAGCCCTTTAAAAGCCCTCTAAGGCAACAGAGAAGGTGTGGGGTTTGGTTTTGCACTGTGGATGCCGTACGGAACCGAGGAAGAAGCACGCGTTGCTGAGAGAGAAGGAGCAGGAGGCTCCTGGACAGCGATCGCCAGACACTTCAGGGGTCAGGGGATCTTCCAAGAGAGAGAGCTTTTGAGAGAAAAACTTCTAGAGAGAGAGAATTAGGTGTACAAGGGTTGAGGGTGAGGTCTCCTCTTGTAAAATTTTTTTTTTCATAGTGAAGTTTGCATGCCCCGTGGAGGTGAGTCCTTTTGTGGCTGATCCACGTATTTTGATTGTTTTGTTTTGTTTCTTCTTTCTTCCTGCTGCATCGCGTGGTATTAAAAGGATCTTGGGAGGTGGTGTCCTGGCCAGACATCCACCCAACAAGTGGTATCAGAGCAAGGTCGTACAAGAACGCAGATTGCAGCGGTGGTGAGCAAGACTGAAGATGGAGAAGACAAGAACAATTAAGATGGAGATCAACAAGTTCGATGGTAAGAGCAATTTCTCCTTGTAGCAGGCAAGGGTGAAGGATGTGCTCATCCAACAGAGGTTGATCAATGCTCTCTTATGCGATGAGAAGCCGACCACCATGGAGGTGCGAGATTGGAAACGGCTACAGATGCAGGCGGTGAGCACCATCCGCATGTATCTGGCGGATGAGGTGGTGATCCATATGCTGAGCGAGACTTCTCCGATGGTGCTGTGGTCGAAGCTCGAGGAGTTATACATGACGAAGTCTCTCACCAATACTCTTTTTCTCTGGAGGCAGTTCTACCAACTGCGGATGACTGAGGGACAGCGTGCAGGAGCATCTCAGCCACTTTCAGAAGATCTTCACCGACTTCCTCAGCGTTGGCGAGAATGTTGAGGAGAAGACCAGGATGCTAGTTTTGCTGGCATCGCTTCCCCCTTCGTACGAGTCCTTGATGATTGCTCTTCTAATGGGGAAGAACACCATCAAGATGGACGAGGTCACCGCGACGATACTCCAGAATGAGGTTCTCAGGAGGGGGAACCCAGCTTCGAATTCAAGTGGCGGTAGCTCAGCTTTGGTGGCTTCTGGAGGAGCAGGAGGCGGCAGACAGAGCGACAGAAGATCGCAACGAGGGCGGTCCAAGTCCAGGAGAGACTTGAGCAAAACCAGGTGTTACCGGTGTGAGGAGTTGGGGCATCTAGCCAGAGATTGCCCTCAACTCAAAAATCGGACGGTGGCTGCTGTAGCGACGGCCGACAGCGATTCAGATGGAGATGTTCTGAAAATATCGATGAGGTATCTACTTCTTCCCAGCAATGGATATTAGATTCTGCATGCCCCTATCATGTATATTGCAGAGATGAGCAGTTTGACTCCCTGGAGAACAGTGAGGGCATTGTATATCTGCTGGATGGATCGAGCTGTGCGATCAGAGGCATTGGGACAGTCAGCTGGAGGACACATGATGGTGCAGTGAGGAGATTGGGGGAGGTCTGATACAAATCCGATTTCAGGCAGAATCTTATCTCACTTAGCAGACTAGATTCGAGAGGCTACAGGATGGTAGCTGGTGGAAAAATTCTGAGGGTGCTACGCGATGATAAGATTGTGCTAGAGAGGAAGAAGGGGAGCAGAGGATATTATTACCTGACAGGGAGCCTAGTGTGAGGTGGAGCTTCGGGAGCCAAGCGGAGTCCAGAGCGAGATGGAGCTCCAGGAGGTAGATCGGGCATGAGACAGGAGACTCGGGAGGATGAGAGGCGACGTCACAAGGTAAGATTCCTATTGTCGCAGGATGATGCCCCGAGCAGGTCTTAGGTCAGGAGGAGCACAGCATATGACGGAGATGGGATCGAGCAACCTGACTCGACTCCCATGTTTGTCCATCCATGATCAGCAGGCGATTGCCCCAGGGCATGGGGGCGAGGAAATCCAGAAGCTCTCGGAGTTTAGAGGAGGCCGAATATCGAGTCGAGATGGAGATTGTTAGGATTTGATGTCTCGAGATTCAGTCCATATTGAGCCCACAGTGAGGTTCGTGGTAAAAAATAGAGTCCAATGAGACTAAGATCATCCGAAACGAAGCTCGGACGGAGAAGATATGAGCTTTTGAAGTCAGCACGAAATCCGAGGCGGCGGAGGACCGCCGGCAGCCGACGGCGGAACGGCAGGCCGGCGGAGCGGCGACAGCGCGGCCGCAAGCGGCGGCGCGCGGCCCAGGCGGGGCCAACGCATAGGATGCGCGACCCAGGCGTACGGCCCAACAGGCGTGCGGCCCAGCCGGGCGTGCGGCCCAAGCAGGCGCGGGCTGGCCCAGGCCCAGGCGCCCTGCCTGGGCCTGTTCTTCGGTCCACCATGGATCGGGCGGTCCACGGGTGGGCTTGTGGACCGCGTGGGCGTTTTCCACATATTTCTCGCGGTCCATGGTACTATTTCGTGGACCGGAGCACGATCGGAGGGCTCAGGTGACTCCCGATCTTGATCCGACGGTCTGGAACGTGATTTGGGTTGATTAAGGACTCTTAAACCTAATCTAAACCCTATTTAAGCCCTTTAAAAGCCCTCTAAGGCAACAGAGAAGGTGTGGGGTTTGGTTTTGCACTGTGGACGCCGTATGGAACCGAGGAAGAAGTGCGCGTTGCTGAGAGAGAAGGAGCAGGAGGCTCCTGGACAGCAGTCGCCAGACACTTCAGGAGTTCAGGGGATCTTTCAAGAGAGAGAAAATTTTTGAGAGGAAAACTTCTAGAGAGAGAAAATTGGGTGTACAAGGGTTGAGGGTGAGGTCTCCTCTTGTAAATTTTTTTTTTCATAGTGAAGTTTGCATGCCCTGTGGAGGCAAGTCCTTTTGTGGCTGATCCACGTATTTTGATTGTTTTGTTTTGTTTCTTTTTTCTTCCTGCTGCATCGCGTGGTACTAAAAGGATCTTGGGAGGTGGTGTCTTGGTCAGACATCCACCCAACAACATTTAATGCTTGCAGTTCCGCTTTATTCTGCATCAAAACTATGACTTCCTACATGCAGGATGTCATAATATGAATATGAGATGTCATAATTTTTTTTTCAAAAAATAGAAGTATTTTTATCATTCAAAATTTTTAAACGAAAAAATAAAACTATAGATATTAAATATGTATTGAAAAATAGTGGCTACATGAACCAATCATATAAAGTGGTGCGCTCTATATCAAATTTTCTACACCACCTACGGTGTACAAAGAATTTTACGTGGACAATCTCTGTGGTCTTTGGGCCTTCCCCGACCAATCCTTCGTTGTCCAAGTGGATGTAGCCTATAGGTCCTTCCGGTGCATTGGATTGCTCACCATCGGCAAATTAACATAATCTAAGGGAACTTGAAGAACTCATCTTGGGTCAATTAACATATTCCATGGAGCGCGAAGAGGCATCACGCAGTCGACACTGTAGCAATCATTCGGCAACACCTGGAAGTACCGGCCGATACTCGTCATGCGGCAAAATGTAAAGTTCCTCCACGCCATCTAACAACGACTCCGATGACGCTAAAATGACAGTGATGACAATGGTGGTCTGCGTACCCCTGCAGTCTCTCAAATAATTCGAGGGCACCTCATTAGTTTAATTAAGAGGCCTAATCACCTTTATTTTCCACATTGTTAGTGGACCAAGACCATATTTTTCCAGTACGTAAGCAGTTCTTGAACTTGCGTGCAAGTTCGCATCACTTTTCAAGCACTCGGCATTATAATTAAACTCAACAGCGCACGCACATATCCAGAGTCCCTTCATTCTTCAAGAAAGCCACCAAACGTTACCAAAATTCTACTGCATGCATCGATCCATACGTATCCAAGACATCAACCTGCACAAACCCAAAAAGTAAACAAAATATCACGACCTAAAGACCTTTTTTTAGTATCCAGCTAACTCAGAGAGTTCTGGTAGAACAAGAGAAACTACTGTAGGTAGGCGCCTAAGGTTTATCCATTCCCAGCCAATCCTATTAGTTTAAACCAGAAACTCAAGCATCCAACACATAGAATAGCAGTACTCTGAACTAAAGAAAAAGAAAGGTGGTGGGAAGTGCTTTGGTGATGAAAGAGTTGGTGGTCAATAACACTCGTATGGTGCAAGTGATGTACCACGAAAACTGTACCCTTCCCATTTTACAGAGAGAGATCTAGAGAGAGAGAGAGAGAGAGAGGTGAAGAAGTGAGGGTCCTTTCGTGTGGTTCATCATGGGGGCCTGAGATAAGGCTAGTGGAGCAACGGCGGGGCGGTGTGGTGCACCTGGCACCAACGGGCGTCCACCCGCTGGCTCACAAACAGCTGGGGCTCACCAAATTGGCTGGTGCCCTTTCGTGGCAGGCAGCCATCAGCTTTTTTTTTTTTTCCTTTCCTTTCTTTCATTCGGTGCATTATTTTGCTGTTACGTTCCAAACAGCGATGGAGCTGTTGAGCACTCCACACCGTTGTCAATCTCATAGTAATTATGCAAGGCTCGTCAACGCTGTGATGGAGTCTACCGGCTTTAGTTGGTCTCAAGCTCACAATTTATAGCTGGTGGACTACCTCGTTTGACCACCATGTAGATTCCTGCCTGGTAGACTAGGCTTGCCCCCCCCTGGACATTTTATTCTAAATTTTGACCCATTTTTTAGTTTGCATGAATAGATATGACAAACTACAACTATAGCTAAGTTCTGACTCTACAAATAACCTGGAGTTAGACCTACATAAGCATAAAATTGAAAAAAGAAAAAGAAAAAGAAAAATACAAACTCTAGACTATGTCCCAACTTCTGAATCTCCAGAAGCATTTCCTTTATAATTTTATGGAGATATTTAATTGCAAAAAATTCTCTTCCCTCATGATTGATGCAAATAACTTAACTGACCAACCTATATTATGTTTCATGCGTTGTTTATCTATGATTAGGGATGCACTAATCATCAATTGATATAGGCAATTACGGATTTTATGAACATATGCCACTTGGTCATTCTGTAAACCAAATCCTCAAATATCATAATGAATAAAAAGGCTACCAAATGAGTGAGAGTTGTAGCTCTCTGATATATTTGCAAAGTACCCCTCGTATTTAAATTTGATGCTTTGATACGCAGGAACCAACGGGTGTATGGCATTGGCGTGCCAAAAGAACAAGCACTGTCCCTCCTAAGAATCAAATCCTTCAATAATTTTGTCCTTTAGACATATCTCATCTACCTATATATGAGAGTCACTTTTTATGTCGACATGACATCATAGATGAGTGGCCAAAATAGCTTTAGGAGGACAATACTTGTGGTAGACTATGCCCCACACAAAAGTTTATACGCAAGCATCCAAAAAGATAGTCACAGACATCAAGTAGCTGCCGTCTTTATTAAACAAAAGAATGTTATCAATTCCCCCAAGTCACTCACAATCCAACCATGTAAAAGACTCATCTTCTGCTAATTGCCAGCACAAATTGGAGCAACACAAACTACTAGATGAGATGCTGCATGGGCCCAAACCTCATATATATCTTCCACCATCAATCACTATTAAGTTAACTACATTAATTCAAGGACTTTGAACATTAAATGATTCAATATGCCTTGGAACATTAAGGTTGTTATCTGTTAAAGATTCATACATTGGTGAAGGAGTTGGAGTCTAGATAGGAATTGCAAGCACGCCAAGTTAGAGTGCATCTTATCTAGCTAAATCTAAACCATACTATAAGTTGAATTTGATAAAATTTTTAAACCCATGTCTCTTCAATTAATAACTAGATCTACTTTTTATTCTTTTGGTCAACTCCTCAAGTAGAAATCAACAACTATGCAACATAACTCCCAAGAAACATACAAATTTGGTTATAGTATAAGTAAATAATGTTAAAGAAAACAACAAATAAGCAACTCGAACTCTTGTAAGCAACATTGACCATATATTTTTATATAAAAAGAATAAAATCTGCATATAAGTTATTACAAATTAACTACAAAAATTACTATCAGCAATATAATAGTTTCTTAAATTCAAGACTGCCCTAAGTAAATAGCATGGTTAAAGGTTAATCTTATTCAACTCAAATCCTATGTAATCCATGCGCAACGCAATTTATATTGTTGATTTATTCTCTATTAACTTAAGCTTCTACGATCATGTAGGTTACTTAATATGGACCCATGGTTATCGGTCTTTTAGTTTCTTATCTACTATCTTGACATAGTTTCCATCTTAATTCCATTATCTTTTCACATGCATGGTCTGTCAAGTAATTTAGTGCTTCATTTACATCATTTGAGTCCTACAAGAGGATCCACGCTAAACAAAGTTTGGATTATATCTTTCATGGAAAAGAATGGTTAATTTTTTTTCTCACGATATCAATAATTAAATCATACATCACATAGCTTCCAAAAAAACTCCAATCTCCTTCTTCCATCGATGGCATATAGATTATCCGTTATATTTTGAAAGATGCATGATGTGCAATTCAATAGTTAATATCGAAGGAGGCTTAAATTTTTAAATTTTTTTTCAATCCGAAGATGGGTCGGATCTTTCTCCAAGTTGCCGCCCAATCTAAACCGATGAATCCGACCCATATGCAGTTTACTTTTTGTTAGGGAGGAAGCGGCCAAGCCCACATCGGAGACCCCATCCGACAGGGGAGGGTGCAGGGTTCAATCCAGTCCCCTCCGTACGGCGCCGCCCCTCCAATGAGTTGCCGCCTCTGTCCCTCCCCCTGCCCCTTCCTCGTCGGAGACGCCAATCATTACTTCCTCCCCCCTCCACTGTACCACCCCCCCCCCCCCACCCCCCACCCCAACCCAAAACGGTACTTTACCTTACCTTCCTCCATTCAAACACCATCATTATTGTCATCCGTAGCTCCTCGTGCACTCCCTGTCTCTATCCGTAGCCCGTACCGTCCCCCGACCCTCCGGCCCCACCACATCCCCATCGCTCGGCGCACACCTTTGTCCTCTTTGGACACATCCAGTCAACGGTGATTGGAGCTAAAGACACACCGATCCAACGGTTGACACGGTCGACAGACACCATGAGCTTTATATCACGCCATTCCCCCTATATTCTCGGTGCGTCGGTGCCTTAGACGACAGCCTGTGGAGTCAAGGAGAAAAAGGAAAAATTCAAAAAGGCCAATTAAAGATACTGATGTCGACGAGCGCGACAAATACTCGTTTCTGCTGCTCCGCAGGAATTAGCTAGGTTGGCATTGTCATTGCCACGCGTCAGCTCGTACCTGTTTGGTGTTCATCTAAATGGATGCCACGTAATGTGCGGTTCCTCAGAGACCCAAAAGTATCAGCGGAGATTTTCCTGTCTTCCATCCACCTCAGAGGGCAAAAAGCATGACCGAGATATTCCTGTCTTCCATCCAAACGCAATCGACGTAGACCTTGTTTGAAAGCATCCGGGGCAGGGAGCTAGTCTTTGAATGGCAGGTGATCTTGCGTGGATTTCGAAGGGGGCACCGCTGCTCGATGGCGATGCAAAAAACGACGGACATCAATAATCGCATCGAAGAAAAATAGTGTGCGCTTTCCACTGTTGAGGGTGTTTGAAAGGAAAAAGCTAGGATGGAAAAAGAGGATGGATCTGTGGCGTTTAGATGTAGGATTATGTGGAGTTGAACTGAAAATTCTGTTGAATTTGTGAATTAGGCTATTGACACTGTATCAACCAAACATCGTTCAATCCAAATCTTACTATGGAAAAGCTATATAGATTTTTTTTTTTTTCTTCTCTTCCTATCGTTTAGGATTTGAGTTGGATTTGAACGGACTCCTAGAAAATACATTCTAGATGGATGAACAAATCCGATTCATATAGGATTTTTAATTCAATCCTATAAATATCCATATAGGCCTTAAAAAGAATCTCATCCATGAAACCATCAAAAATTTATATCTCCTTGCATCCATGAAAATGGCCGGTGGCTAAACATTATTGCTTGATCTTTTTGCATGAATTCACATAAGCTCTCACACAAGAGATAAGATAATTCATGCAAGTGGTTTGGCTCGCCACTGATAATGAGTGCCAATAATAGCAATTAGCATCCGTGAATTGTACACCAATGCAAGTTGCATGGGTGTAGTCTGCAACTTGGGCCAAACCAGTTTAAAGGATTAGGTGGCAAATCTTGTGGCTAATCACGGGTAGCTCAATTAATCGAACATCAGAATAGCTGGTGGTCTTGAAAGTTTTTGCTGGAGGCTTGGAGTGCTGGTTGTTTTAAAAGAGATGTGATTGCTAAGGGGAAAAGAACTATTTGCTTAATGGAATTCCGAGCATTCCTGCTAGGATTTACAACTATCAACACAATATATTTTGCAAACGAGCCCCCCGTACTCTTGTTGGTGCCTGCCCAAATGGAGAAACTCTCTGATCAGAAACCAGGGAAATTCCTAGATGCTTCAATTGGTGCTACATGCTTATGAAACTCCACAACAGAACTTGTGGACAAGATGAAGCCAACAAAGTTGCTCCAATTACAATGTCGGCTTACTATGGGAAGAAGAATAGTAAAGATCAGAAACTTGTTTTCCTGCAAACATATAATGTTAACATAACCCAAGGAAGGAAAAACAAAACAGAATCATACTGGTAGGACTAGGAAAAAATTATTCTAGGCATATGAGAGAACGTACGTCCGTTGCTTCATTGACGGGCATGCAGCAATAAATAAATAGGTCTCCAAAAGATGTACCAAACTGGATATGCATTAATAGATTACGTGCTTACGACAATGATTCAGATACTTCTGCAATTGTTGGAGAAATCTAAGAAGATCGATGCACTTAGTATACTTAGAGGATGGAGAAATGAAAACCAACTACGATATTATATTTTTATGTGCAACAAAAGTTGAAACAGGTCTCTTACAGTAAATAATAAGCCTTTGAAAAAGAGACCCACCTCAGAAAGATTTCAGATAATCCAGCTACAGTCCAAACTTTGGGGCACTGTGCTTTCTAATCATCCATCCCAACAAAACCAGAGTGGACCATTTGAATCATCATAAATAATATCTTCACTTTTGAGAAAGTGACTTTGAATTGCATCAGCCAAGACGGAATTGAGAGCCGTGCTGACAGAGATTAAATAATCCAACATACCTCCACACCTCTTATCTCCTCTCCCCCCTCTTTCCCTTGTCCCCCTGCCAAAACATTCCCCTTGCTTGATAATTAATCATGCAGTTCAATCCTTTAAAGGACCCACATCTTACAATGCTTTCTCAACCGCATGATACAGGCAGTAATCCCATGCTCCTACACTGCACCATCCATGATCCAGTGTAAGCTAGCCCAGCATCAGCATCCCATGATAAATAATGCTCGTCACTGTTAGCCAACCAGCACCCAGCTTAATGGCCGGAGCACCTGGTGGATATGATGTCATCATGAGCCATCATTCCCACATTGATGCCTGATCGAGATCGGACAGTCGTGATGGAGATGGTTGTCGAAGCGTGTTTGGTGGATTTATAGATAAGAAACACATGCATGCATGACCTAGCATCCATCGAGATGGATGTTGATCTCATGGATGTGCATGTCTTTCTTTCTACTGTAACAAGATGCGGAACAATTTAAAGTGGGCCTTCACACCACCCCCAGCTTTTTTCACGCTATAAATCACCTGCCACCCTTGTTGCTTCCCTTCCTTTCTCTCAAACATCTCCCGTGGCAATTCAACCCCTCCTCCCTCCCCCAAAACCCAGCCTTCCTACTCTTGAAGAAGAGTTATAACCATGCAGCCAGGTGAGGTTGCCAGCATTAGATATGTTGCACCTCCAAACCCGCCTTCCTTCCAAGCTCATTACAACATGGCGCAGAACAACAACCCCTCCTTTCCCTATTGCAGTATCCTTGGACCTTATGCTGTGCACCAACTCCAGACGATTCCTCTGATCCATGAAATCAGCCTTCTGGGTTCTTGTCTCGGCAATAACTCGACTTCAGATGAGGCAGAAGAGAACCAACTGAGACTAGCTGAGGAGAGGAGAAAGAGGAGGATGATTTCCAATAGAGAGTCGGCACGCCGTTCGCGCATGAGAAAGCAGAAGCACTTGAGAGAGCTCTTGTCGCAGGTCATGCATCTCCGAGCTGCCAACCGCCAGCTCCTCGATGAGCTGAACCGTGTGATGAGGGATTATGATCAGATCCTCCATGAGAATGCCCAGCTTAGAGACGAAGAGTCTGAGCTTAGAAAGAAACTCCAGGACCTTCTGGTGGATGACACTAATGGTGCTCTGCAGGGTCTTGAAGAGCCCTGCAACACTGCTCACATTAGAGCTGAACCCAGAGACCAGCAGATCACTGCATCCTTGAAGCTACTTCACTGAGGGAGATCTTTCTTCTTGTTCGTCCCTCATCGTCCTCTTTTTGTTCGTGTGGTGTGTGAAGAAGATTAGCCTCTTGATCAGAATTCCACTGTATTTGAGCTGCATGGAGAATAAAAAGGAAAAATTATGATTTTGCATCAACTAAGTTCAGAGTTTCAACTCTAAAATATGAAGGATATCCGAAAATCCGAGTCAAACTAGCTAGTATTAAAATTCTAGGCAATTATGGTATGTTTTCACCATATTCCACATAAAAAAGCAGCAGCTTCATGAACGATTGGAGAATTATGACCTCAGGGTCAATTTATAATCCTCCATTCATCCATCATTTTAGAAAACAGAGAATTTAACGGAAACCTTGAGTGAGAAAATAGAATTGGATATTGCTGAAACGGAAGTACGTAGAACAACACTTGAATTACTTTTGGACAATAATGCAATCATTTCAATTATTTAACCAGGCATATGAAAACAAAGGAAGGAGTGTCAGTCGAAGATGGTTGCTCATACCGGATAGGTCTGCAACATTACCTCAAAAGGAAGCTCATCAAGCCCTCTTTTGGTCTTGAGGCACAATAACATGCAAAAGTGGTTGCAATTAGTGGCGGTGGTGCTTTCCAATAAGAAGCAAGCATAAGAGAAGTCCTTGCACTATAAGAGGAAAACACTGTTCCCTCTCTTTTTCAGAGACCAGCAATGCTTATCCTGGTTTAGTTCAGCCAGGCTGGTTTGCCCAGTTCCAGGTAACACCCTGCAGAATGGGGCTACCCTGCTGCTTCCATGTCCACAAACCTCCTCTTCATGACTGTTCTTGGTTAGTAAAGGACTAAAAGCCATTCCAAGTTTCATGAACTTCTCCATGGCAGGAGAGAAAGATCAGGCCGGAATCCAAATTCATATCCAACTCAATTGTCTACAAGAGCATGGGTGGGTGCAAGCATAGCTTTACATATATATGAGTATGATCTTGAGGACTTAGAGGCACTTTATGTAACAGGAAATGCTTTATATAACAGGAACTTCTGACTTCTAACAAATACACCCCCTAGAGAGTGATTTTTCCAAAGGCTGAGAAATGTTAGTCATGGTGATGCATACTATATTTTTTTAAATTTGGAAACAGATCCCAATGTAAACTTGATTTTGGACAGAAACTAATTATTCATTCTATCTCCTCCCACCCTTCCTCGCTCCCTCCCTCCCTCCTAATAGAGTTTTCGAAATGGTAACTTCTTTATTCCCCTGATCCTCATCAAACCTGCAGATGAGTTGCATGTTTTTTTATTAAGGAACTAAATATTGCTGAAAATAACCTCTCGCTAGTAGGATATTTTGCTGATTTCACATTGAACATGAAGAACCTTCTAGTAGATTTCAACATTAAAGAGTTCCCAGAAGTGCAAAAAAGAAACAGCTGCAACCTTTATAGGGCACCTCCATTGACATTTCCTGGATATTTTCAATAGGATTTATTGTTCTTGATATTTTCTAATGCATGTGTATGGCATAACTTATCCACCACTGGTATGGTATCATAGTCTGAATCAGGGAAAAAATTGCAAGAGCTCTAAAGACACATCATCCAAGATAAAGGACTGCACTCACAAATTCAATAGTTGGATTAGACCCCCGCATCAGTGCACCACTGCGGTTGATCATTGAGCATTCTCCATCCATTGTGGCCTAACTATCATTGAACTAGAGAAATTTTCAGGTTCCAGCAGGACAGAGTAGTATATTATGCTCCTCATTTATTTCCAATTCATGGTGTTTGATCATTATCTGGAACCACCAGCCTAAGGAGCCATCTCTCCGTGTTTCCACCTCTGGCATAACAGTTGAAATAACACATTAAGGGTCATATGGACTAATCCTTTCTGGAAATAGTCCAATTCAACCAATTATTGTCAGATCTCATGTGTTCTGGCAGACCCAGACCCACAGATCATCTACCAAGGTAAAGGCCAATTCATCTTGCATTGATTTGCTACATTGCCTCCTAAAGGCCCTTTTCCTACCGCTTCATAGTTTTCAGAATTTTGAAGGTAATTCTAGTTCACTTTGCAAATGATCTTCGGATGGCTTGTAAGGGCTGATCAGAAATAGTAGCATTCCCACTAGACTCAATTCTTTTTCTTATTTAAGCTCTTTAAATCCTAATTAAACCCTGATTAGCTCTAATCTTATACCATTGCGTAGTTTTCCTTCTTCCTGTGGACCCAGGACATGTGCAGGGGATACACCACCATTGAGTCTGTTGACTAAAACCAACATTCCACCACTAGCCAATAGAAACTCTGCACGCTCTCTTCCACACCCATTTTTAGCAATTTTGGGAATTTACATAGAGTTTGTGTCTCAAGAACCATGCAGCACTTGCTAGCTCCAAAGCTGCACTTAAATTTTCCATCATTTGCTTGTAAGTGCTTCCCAGTGCCCCTTCACACAATAGGACTTGCACAAAGGTGATACTGAACCTTCTTAGACAAGTCTTGTGATATACTTTTAAATTCCTATAATAGATATGTAAAAACATCAAGAGTTGTGAAAGACTAAAAACATTGATTATAAGTCAAATGAATGAACAATGAACAAAAAAGCCTCATTTATGGCATAAATAAAAATCTGGTTTATACCTTACATTGATCATAAGGCAATGATCTTCTGATGTCTTAATTTATTCACTTGCATTCTTCTCATACCAAATCAATTTCAGCCTCATTTCACCATATTAGACACTTGAAAAAATGAGAAAAATATAGAGAAAAGGATATGCAATTATTCACATTCTGATATCCTAAACAAACCACAATATGCCACTGCATGTGTGCAAATCCAGTTCGTGTCCGAGGTAGGAGAAAGATAAAAGAAACAAATTTATCCCAATCAGTGAGTCAGAAGAGCCGGCAATCCTTTTCTTGATGTTGTTTCCTTTGAAAATCACCAGTCTTTTTAGAAGTATTAGTTGACACTCAAATTCCTATTGATAACAAGCATAAGGATTACTTATATCATCAGTCAAGGGGATAGAGGGATATGCAATCTTCCTTTTTCCCAGCAATTAAGACAACCATGCCTTAAAAAGGAGAACTTGCTGCATATCATGCATAAAAAAGAGCTTTCTGGTCAGCTTCATGTGTGAACAGATAAACCTGATTGGATCACAAAATTCACTATCCAGATTGTACAACTTAAAATATTACATTTCAGCTCAGATCCTATACCATGGTCTGGTCTGAATTTAATACCCTTTTTGACCTAATTTTTTAATATCAGGTTCATAAATTGCAAGATCCTGGCTATATGCTCATAGTTCGTACTCCCATATTCATAGGATCAAACAACCTTCAGTTGGTCTTAAGAGTTACCATCATCAACTTTAGCCTCCAACATCCTTGCTAGTGATTAGCTCCTTGCATGGTTTTCACGATCCCCTAGCTGCATAGTTTGTTCGGTCAGCATCATGGACCTATAATATTAGAGGTTTCTGTTTCAATCAAAAAGAGCAAAAAAAAAAAAAAAAAAAAGAAAAAGAAAAAAAAAGTAGAGGTTTCTGCATACTTCCATTTGCATCATCAAGTTTAAATGCCTTGCCTGTACATCAGAAGAACACCTTCCCTTATCTTTTGCCATGCTGCCTCAAAATATTGATCAACAAAGGAAGTTCATATTCTATCCTTATCCAGAAACTCTCCCTTTTGGATCTTTGGTTCGATCATTGTTTTCCACCCTGGGACTGACAGTATGGTCACTACTATACATCATTTACTAGGATTTCACCAGAAGCTTGTCTGCGTCATTATGGTGTTGCCACTCATTGCTATACTTGTTTCTAACTATCAAAAATTCAAAATCATATTTCACATTGACTTGGTTCTTTTCCCCTGTCAAGCCCCCACCTATTCTTATTCCCCTTCATATAACTTTGTTTCACCACAACATTGCATATCAAAGCTGCATTCCCTGTCCTGCCATTATTGCCTTGGCTTAGCGACTGACTTTTGTCCTTGCACCTTTGTCACCTGCAACATATGAGTCACCAGACCCTCTAAATCTGTCCTCTATATCTTCTGATATTCCACTTCCTTTTGCATTGTGCTCTTGGGACTGATTATTGACATGTGTAAATCTATGTTGCTGCCAAATGTCTTCACCAACTAGCTTACTAGTGTTAGACAGCTACAGCAATTTAAACTGGAAATGAAGGAATACTTTGATTTTTCTACTTGAATTGGATAACATTTTGTCCTCTTTAGAAGATTTCTTATGATGCAACCATCTTCAGCATGATAACTGTTCCCCAGAAACAAGGATGACTTATAGAAGCATGAAAGATAGGACCATTATAAAACTTAAGGATGAGCTTGTTCCCAACAGTGAGAATAATACGGGTTAACATTGAACCGCACAACTGAATGCATGATCGACATCATATGGGACTACATACTCACATATCTTTCTAAGTTCCATGTTAACAAGTAGTTGGAATTTCGTTCATATGCTTTGGGAACAAAGAGCCACTATGAAGACCCTCTTTAGTTTTAATATCATAAAAATTAGAATTCATCAAAACAGAGGATGGTCAAGTTTTGGAAAAAGCTATGAAATTATACTGTTGATTCATACCCATGAAAGAAATTACCAATTTTCAGGTGGTGGTTGGCCTCAAACGCAATCACATTGTACAGCCATCTTGATATGTACCGTTGATGGAATACGAGTTATGTACCATTAAAATCATGCATACCATATTTAGAGAGCTTTTGAAGTTTAATTAAGGGCCAAGTAATTCCTTTAGGTGCGAGTTAATTCATTCTTTTGGGTGTGTGATTTTTGAAGTCACTTCCCTTCATTCATCTTATTTTTCATTTTATTTTTATCCCATCATATCATCAACATAACTTTATTTGTCTATTTATATATTTTCTTACTTCTCTCCAAAATCAAATCTAATAGATAAAAATCAGAAAATTATGAAAGTATTATTTCCCTAGTCATCAAGAGTAATCCTTCTCTAGTGTGACCATATCACATTGCCCTATCTCATTATCTTCATATTTACCTGTTGGTGCAGAAATCCACCTGCGCCGGAGAAGCTGGAGTTGAGGAAGCCGCGGTCGCCGCCAGGACCTGCAAGGGAAGTCTAAACCGGAGGTGGGGTTGCTCCGGCAAGACCCTCCGACGCTCAAGTCAGTTCTCTGCCTCAACAAGAATGGAGTGCTCGAACGGAGAATTTAGCAGAGTTTTGAGATAAGGCGAAAGGGCTTAAGGAATAACGTATCTGAGTCCCCCCCTTTTATAGGCGGGGGAGGCAACGGACTGATGGCGACGTTTGTAACCGCCTGGTAGTGGGCCGCCCACGGTCAGGGGAAATGATTGCGAAAGATAATGGAGCAGACACGTGGGCATCACCTCGACTTGCCACGTGGAATCTGTTATGAGGGGTGGAGCAGCGTCCGTCGTCAGGAGAATCGCATGGTATCCGTCGCAGGAGGTGGAGCAGGTTTGTGGCCGTCACTGTGGCTTGCCAGGGGATAGTGGAGCTGTGCGGAGTCCGCCACAGGAAGTGGAGCAGGGCGGCTATGGCTGCTGTGGCTTGTCAGGGAATGATGATACTGCGCGGAGTCCGCCACAGGAGGTGGAGCAGGGTCGTGGCCGCTTTGAGGGCCTGTCAGGGGTCGTGGATCTGTCGATTGAAGCTCGGTAACGGCCGGAGCTCAGTTTCTGTTGAGGTGCGGGTGAGGTCCTCCTGGCGGTAGGGGTCGTGGGCCGAGCCCGGCTCCCGTAGAAGTCCGGGCGGAGCTGCTCTGATGTCGATGGCGGAGTCCGGCTCCCGTAGGAGTCCGGGCGGAGCTGCAGCTGCTGTCGGCGGTGGAGCCCGGCTCCCGTAGGAGTCCGGGCGGAGCTGCACTTGCCGATGGCGGTGGAGCCCGGCTCCCGTAGGAGTCCGGGGAGAGCTGCGCTGATGTCGTCGGTGGAGCTCGGCTCCCGTAGGAGTCCAGGCGGAGCTGCGCTGCAAACAAAGTTAAGGGTGAAGTCCGGCTTCCGTAGGAGTCCGGAGGGAGCTGCGCTGATGTCGTCGGTGGAGCCCGGCTCTCGTAGGAGTCCGGGCGGAGCTGCACTTGCTGATGACGGTGGAGCCCGGCTCCCGTAGGAGTCCGGGCGGAGCTGCACTTGCTGATGGCGGTGGAGCCCGGCTCCCGTAGGAGTCCGGGCGGAGCTGCACTTGCTGATGGCGGTTCCGCCGTGGGTTCCGGCTGTGGGTATTTTATACCCAACACCAGTCCCCCTACATCCGAGTTTTGAATTTCAAACGAAGGAAGTACACAGAAGTACAGTCGGAACCGTCCCTTCGAATCCCGCGCCCCGCCGCTCCCAGATATTTTGGTATTAAATGAGCGCGTGCCGGAGTCTTTTCGAGTTGGGGCGGTACGAGGGGACGCTTCGAATATTCCGCAGGTACGCTGGTCTAGGTACGGTGCAATTATGACCCTGCCAACCGCCAGCCGCCTTCAGTCGTCTGTCACGGGGAGTGGGACACGCGTCGGATGCGGACTGGCCCGGGGGGATTCGAGATCATTATGGCGCCGGATCCCAGGGTCTATTTAAACCCGTCCTCCCCCTTTTTGTAGCTGCCTCCTTTTCTTTTCTTGTCGTTTTGTCCCTCTTTCTCTGGCCGTCCTGGCCCTGTAGTACATATATCGAAAATGAGGAAAAAGCATTTTGTGTTATCTTGTCCGCGCGTAGCGCCAATATTATCGTTCGTTGACCCTTTCTCGTCGTTTGGCCTGTTTGGCTTAGAGGTCGTCGTGGGAAGGGACTCTTCCCTTCCATCCGATCTCATCATGTGGCCAAGCCTCGCCACCATCCTTAACCCTTGCTGGCGAAGTAGCGGATGGAGCCCGGCTTTCTTGGCGGCGGAGCCCGGCTCCCGTAGGAGCCCGGGCGAAGCTTCCCTTGGCGGTGGAACCCGGCTCCCGTAGGAGTCCGGGCGAAGCTTCCCTGGGCGGTGGAACCCGGCTCCCGTAGGAGTCCGGGTGAAGTTTACCTGGGCGGTGAAACCCGGCTCCCGTAGGAGTCCGGGTGAAGTTTACCTTGGCGGCGGAACCCGGCTCCCGTAGGAGTCCGGGAGAAGCTTCTCTTGGCGGCGGAACCCGGCTCCCGTAGGAGTCCGGGCGAAGCTTCCCTTGGCGGCGGAACCCGGCTCCCGTAGGAGTCCGGGCGAAGCTTCCCTTGGCGGCGGAACCCGGCTCCCGTAGGAGTCCGGGCGAAGCTTCTCTAGGCGGTGAGACCCGGCTCCCGTAGGAGTCCGGGTGAAGTTTACCTGGGCGGCGGAACCTGGCTCCCGTGGGAGTCCGGGTGAAGTTTACCTGGGCGGTGAAACCCGGCTCCCGTAGGAGTCCGGGTCTTCCATTTTGCTTGAGCCGGCGCGAGGTTCTCGTTATCAGCCTGGCTTGTGGGGGCGCGTTAGGGCGCTGTAAGGCCTCTCCCCCTTCCGGTCTAAAAGAACCGGGCCTTCAACTTTGCTCATGTCAGGACGAGGTCCTCCTCCTGTTCCTGACATGGCCGTGGGGGCACATTAGGGCGTTGCGAGGCCTCTCCCCCCATCCGGTCTAAAAGAACCGGGCCTTTGACTTTGCTCAAGTTAGGGCGAGGTTTTCCTCCTGTCCCTAATAGGGCTGTGGGGGCACATTAGGGCGTTGTAAGGCCTCTCCCCCCATCCGGTCTAAAAGAACCGGGCCTTTGACTTTGCTCAAGTTAGGGCGAGGTTTTCCTCCTGTCCCTAACAGGGCTGTGGGGGCACATTAGGGCGTTGTAAGGCCTCTCCCCCCATCCGGTCTAAAAGAACCGGGCCTTTGACTTTGCTCAAGTTAGGGCGAGGTTTTCCTCCTGTCCCTAACAGGGCTGTGGGGGCACATTAGGACGTTGTAAGGCCTCTCCCCCCATCCGGTCTAAAAGAACCGGGCCTTTGACCTTGCGCATGTCAAGACGAGGTTCTCCTCCTGTTCCTGACATGGTCGTGCTTTTGGAGAAATCATATCCGGTCATAATACATCCATGCTAGGTGGGAGGAGCATGTTAGCTAAAAAGAAAGGTAGATTCAAAGCGAAACAGTAAGCGATACATTTACAGTATTCCCGCTCCTTCTTGAGGCCCTCCGGCGACGGAGTCGATGGTCCCGATAGGAGGCCGGTCCCCGGGCTGCTCCTCCCTTTTCTGCAGTTCGGGCGGTGGGAGGGCTCTTGGTCGGTCTCCTCTACCCTCAGGCCGGCGGCGGATGAATCTGTCGAGCCGACCTCGCCGGATGAGCTCCTCGATCTCGTCCTGGAGCTGGATGCACTCTTCGGTGTCGTGGCCGTGATCGTGGTGGTAGAGGCAGAACTTGTTGGGGTTGCGCTTCCCGGGGTGCGTGCGCATCCTCTCCGGCCTTGGGAGCAGCTCCCTGACCTCCATCATTACCTGGGCCTTTGAGGCGTTGAGGGGGGCGTAGCTGCGAAATTTTCCTGGCGGGGAACCCCGTCGAAACCTGTTGTCCGGGCTCCTCTGCCTGCGTGCCCGGGAGGGAGTATGGGCGCGCTTATGTCCAGGAGGGGACCGAGAGCGAGGCCGGGCTTCCTTTAGCCTCTTCTCAACTGCGGGCTTACTAGAATCTCCCGCCTGGCGCTCCCTCGCCGTCTCTTCATCCTTCATCTTGAAGGCCTCTTCCGCTCGGGCGTATCCTTCAGCCCGAGCCAGTAGATCAGCAAAATTCCTGGGGTACTTTTTCTCCAGGGAGTACAAGAGATCATTCTTCTGAAGGCCACCTTTCAGGGCGGCCATGGCAACCGACTGGTCCAGGTTCCGGACCTCCAACGCCGTGATGTTGAAGCGGTTGATGTAGGCCCGTATGGACTCCCCTTCCCTCTGCTTGATGTTGATGAGGGACTCCGAACCTTTCCGGGGATGTCGGCTGCTGACAAAATGGGCCACGAATTGGTGGCTCATTTGGTCGAAGGAGAATATGGTGCCCGGCTTCAGGGCCGAGTACCAGTTCCTTGCCGCTTCCTTCAAAGTAGACGGGAAAGCCCGGCACAAGATGGCGTCGGGAGCACCATGAAGCAGCATCATCGTTCGGAAGGCCTCCAGATGGTCCACCGGATCCGACGTCCCGTCGTAGCTTTCAAACTGGGGGAGCTTGAAATTCGGCGGGATCGGTTCCTGCATAATCATTTGGGAGAAGGGAGGGTCAGTGCAGATATCCTCACCGTAAGTGGGAGGCGCATGGCGGAGTTCTTCGATCCGCCGGTTCATCTCCTGGAGCCTCCGGTCCAGGAAGTCCTCTCGACTCCGAGTTTCGAGGGTCCTTTGGCAGAACGGGGGCAGGGATCTCCCAGGGGTGGAGTCGTGGTCCGATTGAGGGCTCTCCACCCTTGGATTCGCCTTCCCGGGAAGGACGGGGCGGCTGGCCCAGGTGGCCCGCCCCACCACCGGGTTCTGGCATTCCGGAGATGCCCCTTCCGGATGCGCTGACGCCTGCGGCGGCTGCTGCTGCATTGCCTGTACGGCCTCGACGAGGCCCTTAACCTGCTGCGCCAGCAAGTCAAACTGCTCCGCGCCGACCGCCGTCGTCGGAGGGGGAGGAGGAGCTGGCTGAGAGACGGGAGGGGAGGCCGGAGCCTGAGACCTGGCCGCGGAGGCCGTGGACCGCCGGGTGGATGCCCTGCGCGGAGGCATCGGGTGTCGATCTCGTGGGGGAGGATTAGGAGTAGATGACGGAGAGATGGCCGGAGACGGCTCCGTCGAGTGCTCCTTCAAGAACAAGGGTGCTGTGAAGACACGCCCTTCCTCTAGCGCCAATCCTGTTGGTGCAGAAATCCGCCTGCGCCGGAGAAGCTGGAGTTGAGGAAGCCGCGGTCGCCGCCGGGACCTGCAAGGGAAGTCTAAACCGGAGGTGGGGTTGCTCCGGCAAGACCCTCCAACGCTCAAGTCAGTTCTCTGCCTCAACAAGAATGGAGTGCTCGAACGGAGAATTTAGCAGAGTTTTGAGATAAGGCAAAAGGGCTTAAGGAATAACGTATCTGAGTCCCCCCCTTTTATAGGCGGGGGAGGCAACGGACTGATGGCGACGTTTGTAACCGCCTGGTAGTGGGCCGCCCACGGTCAGGGGAAATGATTGCGAAAGATAATGGAGCAGACACGTGGGCATCACCTCGACTTGCCACGTGGAATCTGTTATGAGGGGTGGAGCAGCGTCCGTCGTCAGGAAAATCGCATGGTATCCATCGCAGGAGGTGGAGCAGGTTTGTGGCCGTCACTGTGGCTTGCCAGGGGATAGTGGAGCTGTGCGGAGTCCGCCACAGGAAGTGGAGCAGGGCGGCTATGGCTGCTGTGGCTTGTCAGGGAATGATGATACTGCGCGGAGTCCGCCACAGGAGGTGGAGCAGGGTCGTGACCGCTTTGAGGGCCTGTCAGGGGTCGTGGATCTGTCGATTGAAGCTCGGTAACGGCCGGAGCTCAGTTTCTGTTGAGGTGCGGGTGAGGTCCTCCTGGCGGTAGGGGTCGTGGGCCGAGCCCGGCTCCCGTAGAAGTCCGGGCGGAGCTGCTCTGATGTCGATGGCGGAGTCCGGCTCCCGTAGGAGTCCGGGCGGAGCTGCAGCTGCTGTCGGCGGTGGAGCCCGGCTCTCGTAAGAGTCCGGGCGGAGCTGCGCTGCAAACAAAGTTAAGGGCGAAACCCGGCTCCGATAGGAGTCCGGATTAAGCTTACCAGCAGTTGATACTGAGAGCGGAGCCCGGCTCCCGTGGGAGTCCGGGGAGAGCTGCGCTGATGTCGTCGGTGGAGCCCGGCTCCCGTAGGAGTCCGGGCGGAGCTGCACTTGCTGATGGCGGTGGAGCCCGGCTCCCGTATGAGCCCGGGCGGAGCTGCACTTGCTGATGGCGGTGGAGCCCGGCTCCCGTAGGAGTCCGGGCGGAGCTGCACTTGCTGATGGCGGTGGAGCCCGGCTCCCGTAGGAGCCCGGGCGGAGCTGCACTTGCTGATGGCGGTGGAGCCCGACTCCCGTAGGAGCCCGGGCGGAGCTGCACTTGCTGATGGCGGTGGAGCCCGGCTCCCGTAGGAGTCCGGGCGGAGCTGCACTTGCCGATGGCGGTGGAGCCCGGCTCCCGTAGGAGCCCGGGCGGAGCTGCACTTGCTGATGGCGGTGGAGCCCGGCTCCCGTAGGAGTCCGGGGAGAGCTGCGCTGATGTCGTCGGTGGAGCCCGGCTCCCGTAGGAGTCCAGGCGGAGCTGCGCTGCAAACAAAGTTAAGGGTGAAGTCCGGCTCCCGTAGGAGTCCGGAGGGAGCTGCGCTGATGTCGTCGGTGGAGCCCGGCTCCCGTAGGAGTCCGGGCGGAGCTGCACTTGCTGATGGCGGTGGAGCCCGGCTCCCGTTGGAGCCCGGCTCCCGTAGGAGCCCGGGCGGAGCTGCACTTGCTGATGGCGGTGGAGCCCGGCTCCCGTAGGAGTTCGGGCGGAGCTGCACTTGCTGATTGCGGTTCCGCCGTGGGTTCCGGCTGTGGGTATTTTATACCCAACATTACCTATGCTCTAATTGGAGACTGACAATTATCTGATTCTCTATATAAATCCTCAGGTGACAATAATATATATTACACATCCTAAATGCCAGAATCTCTAATAGTACATTGCACAGTAGTTTATGCTGTCAAATGGTTTTAATTTCATAACGCTGTCATATTTAGCAATTTGTCCCGTGCATCTTTCAAGGGGAAAAGGTATTAAATTTGTCAACCGCTCAATCTCCTCGTTTCTTTCATGGTATCAGAACCTCTAAACTAGGCACTTTCAAGTCTCCTTTTTGTTTGAATATCATAATACAGCTCAGAAATCAAGATAACTAATTATCTAGTTCTATATATGTAAAATATAACGTTGTGATTTAAACAGTGATGCTAGGGTCCGAGAAATAAATCTATCAAACGAGGTTCAAAGCTTATGGTAAAATAAAACGTTCCATCTTCCAAAATCTTTTTCCATCATGCGTATCAGATAAATAAAGATTCTCTGCCAATCAAAATAAACAAGCTAGACATACTTTGAGTATTGAATAAAAGCCATGCTGCAAAGAGAAAGAACTTCCTAACATGGAATAGAAGGCCTTGCTCACAAACTCATGGTAACTGTGATTCTGAAAGCATATTCTCAGCTATGGTCATCATTAATGAATTCTTCATCTCCTATTGATGAATACGACAGTAGGCCGCATTTCTTGTTTTCTTTTGCTTAACATTTAGAACTTTATCCACGTAAACATGCTCAAAATATCAAAAATTGTCTACAACCAGTCACCAACATCTTGGATGCTGTTAACTCTTCATTAGAGAGGATATCATCATGAGCAAGGATTCAAGTCCGGGTGATGTCCCATTGGACACCAGGACGGGATACCATCTCATGTGTCGGGATAGGACTGTCTTGCCATCATCCTAGCACTCCAAATAGCATGTCTTGGGACATCCTCCATCTCAAGTGTCGAGATGGGGCAAGATGGCGGTGCATCTCATTCTATAGAAAAATCGGGACAGTCCTATCTCATAGGATTTAAAATATTGATCATAAGATATTGAGGTAGGATTCTAATTATAAGGAATATACATCTTTTATATGCTTATATTTAGGAATCATTTTTTCCTACGGCACAAGTTCAATTGTCACCAATTTTTCTATGCGCTCCAGAACTAGGAGGGTTTTATACAAAATTAGCAAACTTCTCAAGAATTGTGTTTATCTAATTTCATCGCATCCTAAACAACCAGAACCATCCTTACAGCTCTACCTAGTGAATCACCTTGTTGTTAAGGCTATGTCTCTATTTCATCCATATTTGAATGCCAGGACAAGTTCAAACTTGAGAACAGAGTTATATGTAAAACCTAGCTAAAGATAAAATGTTATATTTAAGTCCTTTCTGTTAAGTTTGATCTGGAGTGTCTCAACTAGTTAAAACTTGAAATGAAGATCATCAATACAACTCCCTATAAATCAGAATTATTACATGCAGCTTCCTCCTAAACCTATATATCACCAAAATTTTTCTCAAAAAATATCCAAAACATCAATGTTAGGTTGCACTGTAAGCAATTATTAGTAGCTTGAAACAAAATCTACAGAATTAAATAATATGATGTCATATGGCATGGTAAAGTCAAGAGTTTTCCTCAAACTTTATATTGTTTTTCATTGAGGACACGATAACCATGCTATCATATAAATAAGAATAAAGACTACCGGTGTCCCTCCAATCTTGAAATGTCGTTCAGTTTGGAAGTTTAAAGAGAAAAAGAAGAACGATAGTAATATTTCAGTACATTGTTCAGCTTCATGTATATGATCCAAACCTTGCATTATTAATCCAAAAAGAAAATTTCACCTTTTTTTATTTTAACAGAACAGGGAAAAAGGTTCCAGGGGATACAAGCACGCCTTCCTCCCATATAAGCATGCTGATCTGAGTACAACTTCGTATGTCGCTGTGCTCTCAACCATCAGCTCATAAACAGTTGTTATTTTTCTCCCACATAACCCCATCAATTAGTTACTATCTTGTTGCTGCTGTTGAAAAGCTGTAGCCACTAATTGTTGTCAGAGGTAGCCCACATTCATTTACTTTCTCACAATGAAAATTATCTACCCAAAAAAATTAGTTCCGTCCCCTCTGCTTCCTGTACTGTCTGCATAAGGTTCCCCCACTCCACTGCTAAAACTTTCTCTTCACTTTTTTAACTCCCAATTTTTTTCCTCTACCATCAATTGTTCTGAATCGTACCTGCAATCCACATTGTCAGTCCTTAATTTACTGAACTCACCGTTAGGAGGCGGAGATCACTCATAGGACAGATCAATTCATAAACCAGCATCCCACAATGCCTGTGCTAACTAGATTCAAACTTTGGAGGCAGAAATTGCTTGAATGAAAGATCAATTCACGAACGAATAGATCACATGTTCCAGGACTTATTTCACCAAGGAAGATCATTTTTTGGCATTATTTTCTTTTTCAAAAAAATTCATTTCTGAGACATGCATGATGGTCAACTGTCTGATCGCCCCCAAAGAGACAAACTCATCACAAAAAATCTTCACCGACTAATGGTTTCAGCAAGCAACAGGAGCACTATTTAACATGAAACTCAGTACAAGTTTTGGGGTGTCAATCTTGTTCAAAAATTTTGAGTAACATCAGTCTACTTTGATCTCATTCCGCATAAAAGGCTTGCCGCTTTACGAGGAAAATAAGAGAGAGCGATGTCTGCACCAGCCTGTCTGATGCACAGCAGCGACTCCATCATAACCTTCTCTTCACCAACCATGTTGTAAGCCCCACCAGCTTTGATCATAGAATACTCACCAGCAACCTGAGACAAAGGGAAACAGATCAGATCAATTTCAGAAAAACATGGATGCCTAAGAGACCAGAATATTTAGCAGAAAAGGATGTAATCATGCATTGGGCTAGACATGAACAGAGTGATAGTTGTAGTACAATGGTTGCATCAAAGAGTAACTTACAGTAGCTTCAGGGAAGAAAATCCCCATTCTCATTCAGGTCTTGGAACAAGTTTACGAGCAGTTGGATTAGTAAATTTTTAAAGTTGGGGCCCATAAGCTAGAAAACAAAAGCCTTGCTGCAAGTAGCAAAAAATAATTGGGAAGATCTTCCTGCAAAGTAAGAGCCCCTAAAGTAGGAGTGTTCCATCCCGATTAAGCTTGTTTTCCTGTTTCAGATAACATCCCCTGCCTGCAAATTGACCATTATTCGTCCAACAAAATGTGTTTGCTAATTTATGCTCAATCACATGAGTCACTAAGAGCAATTTCTGTTTCACTAAATTCTCATGTAAGTTGTGACATGAGTTGGCAATAAGAAGACTTCTAATGCCCACAGACAGTGCATCAGTTGAACTGTGCCAACTACCATGCACGCGTCAAGAGACAAATGGAGAGGCTTGTTGGTTATCACGTAAGATGCAATAACAAAGCATAAAAATAAGAGTAAATTATAGAAATAACCCCTCAAGTTTAGGTCATTTTCATTTATACCATGTGTACTTTAAAAAGTATCGAACAGGTCCTTAAAGTTTCAAAATATTCCAACGAGATCCTTTCATCCA
Source organism: Elaeis guineensis (assembly GCF_000442705.2). Taxonomy (NCBI): domain Eukaryota; kingdom Viridiplantae; phylum Streptophyta; class Magnoliopsida; order Arecales; family Arecaceae; genus Elaeis; species Elaeis guineensis. Next base: position 97,114,275 of record NC_025993.2, on the reverse strand, counting down.
ACTCCGTTAACGGAAAGGTATCACATGACTATAATATGATATCTTACTTTTAGCAAATGATAAAAATGCCCTTAGGATCAGTTATCGATGGGATGTGGTTTGGCGCCAATAATCTCGAATCACATGAGATTAACACGTGACCTCTTAATTTTAAAGTCTATCACGTAACCCTAAGGGGAGAAGGAGGAGAAGAAGAAATCCCATTCAAGCGGAGAGGAAGGAGGGTTGGTGTGTAGGGAGAAGGACATCATGGAGACTTTCAAAAGTAGTTCTTCCACTAATATGTCCTCCTGTGCGGTCGATTTCTGCTATTGTGGAACTAAATCACCGTTAAGGACCTCATGGACCACTGCAAACCCTAGCCAACATTTCTTTGATGCAGGTTGCATGTGGTATGTTCATATTTCATCATTTTTGGTGGCTTATTCTATTTGTGGCTTTAATCTCCAAACCGCCTTTTATGTTTCAAATAAATGAGAACTATGGTTACTTCCATTGGCATGATCCGCCCTCAAATGCAAGGGATAAGGATGTTATTAACCGACTGTTGCAGCAGAATGAGAAACTTGAGGCAGGAATTTCAAGTTACAGAAAAAAGACAAAATGAACCATTTTCTTAATGCTAGCATGCTTTGTTTATGTGTGTTTCTGTGTTAACGCATCTATGTTTTAAATGTACTAAGTAAGTTGGTTTGTTATGGATTTTCATGTTTGAGCTTCGTCCCATAAATTGATGTTATCCCGTGGGATATTTCAAGACTAAGTTGAAATGTTTAAGAATGTTATATCACGAGAACCTATTCCATTTTAAACCGTTAATTATGATGTGACTATAAAATGATGGGATGATCAAAATGGTACAGTCATTGTAAAATGATCAAAGTCACAAGAATAGGTGGGAGGCTTATAAAAGGGTTGTAAAACCAATCGACTAAGTGATAGCATAAACAGAGGGTGAGGAATGTATTTGTTGAAGTAAGAATAGGTGGGAGGCTTGTAAATGGATCGAGGTTATGGGTCATTTCTTGAAACAAGAATAGCATGCAGACATTTGTTGCCAAAAATTATGATGTTGCGGAAATATCTCCTAAACTTCCAAGTTGTAACATTTACACCTCCTATGGTTTACAAATGTAACACATACACCCCCTGTAGTTTATATATTTGATAGTCTTTCCCCCTATACTGTTATCATGTGGCATAGACACCGCCTGTTTAATAAAAAAAGATGAATATAGGTACCTACTTGTGCCGATGGAGTTGTGGAACCAGGTACAGCATATTTTTCATACATCTATAAATTCATCCATACATCTATAAATTCTGTATCACAAACCAAATAAATCACAGACCAAAAATTTCATCCAAATCAAATATTCTTCATGCATCTATAAATTCATCCAAAATCCATGTAAACAAACCAAAAAAAATCCAAACAGCCATCCAAATTACAATCCATATGCCAACTAGAATCACAGACTAATTACAATCCATATACCAAATGTAATATGATACATTGACACAAAATGAGATCAACAGAAAGTGATACATTGCCCAAAAATCATTTTCATACATGTAAATTCAAAATATAGAATTTTCAACTGCCATCCAAAATAAATCACATTGCTGGCTGGGAGGAAGCTGTTGGCTGGGAGAAAGCTGCTAGCTGGGAGACTTGTGCTGGCTGGGAAGCTGCTGGCTGGGAGGCTTGTGCTTGTTGGGAGGCTTGTGCCAGTTGGGAGGAGGCTGGCTGGGAGGAGGTAAGCAGGGCAGCAGTTGGGTGGGAGGATTTTGCCTGGGAGCCTGCAGATGTTTATGATGTAGTCATCTTCATGAAAATAAGTACAGTTAGTAAGGATTGAAACATAATAAAATGCCTAGTTAAATACATATTAAGACTTATAAATGAGCATTTAAAATCTGTGATTTATCCCTTTTCCTACTAATTCTTCTCCCAGTTTGACTGCAACCAATGTTCTATTCTTTCTGTCTTAACTTTTCCTTTCTAGGTCCCTTGCAAGTCATTGAATTTTGGTTCCATTTTTTGCAATTCCCACATCTCAGAGAACCACCCCTTCTTCTATTTCCAGAAGAATCCTTTAGCTCATTCGCTTCTTTTCTTCTTGCCTTTTTGGGTCTACCTGGAGGGGTCCTTAGAGGAGGGGGACATACAGTGGGATAATCTATCCTTGGTCCTTGGTCAGGCTTTTATGCTAGGAACCGGCTTAATAATTTTCTCATAAGCCTTAAAAAATGCTTCTTTGGTGTACCATTTATTGATAAAGTAGTGTACATCTTTTTTAGCATACATAATAGCTGCCATAGCATGACAGCAACTTCATTCCAACTTCAAGTTTGATGGGCCATTTCATATCTATAGGATCATTAAATTCGATATAGTGTGGGCCATCATCTGAATCTGTATCACTACCCAAAACTGTGGAGAAGAGAGCTATCACTACTCTCTACTTTCACCTCAGTAGGTTGCTCGTTGCCAAACAAATCTATATCTTCATGTCAAGAAGAGTGCTGTGTCCATGATCTTAATTCTTCATCAATAACATCCCTGTCTACATACTCATCAAATAACTCATCATCATTATTATCCTCTGAATCACTTAACTGACTAAGTGATCCACTGGTACTGCTGGAACTATCAAGTGAAGACTTTTCCAAAGGGGCAACCTTTTCCTATACATATGCAATCCCTTTTTGTTTATCATCAACTTTAGACTTCCCAAATATTGGTGGTCTTCTTCCATCAACATTTTTTATAGCCATTCTTTTAATTTTAGTTTTTGGAGTGGAGGCAGTTGCTTTCTGAGTAGGCATCGCGGCAGTAAAAGGGGGTATCTCCTGAATATCTTCCTGAGTGGTAGCAGTACTAGCTTGAACTTATGGATAACCTACATATACTTGGATTATGTTAGTCCCTCTCGTGCAAGCAAGCATATCCAAAATATCAGCATCGACTTTAAGTTTCCTCAAGTCATTTTCAAAAGTATGACCTTGTGGGGAAAATCAGTGCAGGGGTAAAATGGTAATTTTAAAATTTTTTTAAAATCATTATTTTACAGTAGAAATTATTAATTAATCTAATTAATTAATAAGAGTTTACCCTACACTAGGATCTAAATATGATATATAGCATGCATGCATTTAAATTTGAAATTCGAATTTAAACAGTAAATACTTTACTGTAATGTGTTCAGAACACAATACCTTTGTGCGGGTAGTAGATCGCCGCAATCTGATCATCGTCGGAAGAGTCTGATCATCGTGATGCAGCCACACAGTGTGTCTGGCCTCTGTGGATCGTCCACACAAAGCACCCGGTCTGATCGACTCCTCACGAGTGCTAGCTCGTTGTAGAGCCCTTTCGACGGCCGATGCTGATCGACTCCTTCAATCGATGTCTGTCAAGTTTTTGGATGCTTTGGATCATCAGCAGACATGCTTGAGAGGATGTTGAAGATCTTCCTGAAATTTGGTGGGCTCACGACACTCGTAGCTCACCTTCTCACTTTTCGAACTTCAGGCTGAAACCTTGAAGAACTCATTGAAACCCTGCGCACACTTTTTCTTTCTTTTCTTTCTTTTTCTCTCGGAAGGATATTGACCTTCACTTTGCACACAAGGATTCCTCACACCCAGATTTTTTCTCCAAATTTTTTTTTGCACACACCCCTCTTCTCCTCCTTTTAAAACAATGTCAAACGTCTTATCCACGTGAGAGGATAAAGATGAGTAATTGCATATTTGAATTCAAATCAAATTTTGAATTCAAATGGAAACCAATTTATTCCTATCCACTAAGGGCGTGAGAAGAGGAGGGCGTGGCTTAATTTGTGCATAAGTGATTTCATGAGAAACATTTTCTCGTGTAATAAATGAGGCATTAAAAGAGGATAAGGTCAAGACGCTAAGATTGGTTGCTCATTCAAATTCAAACTTTTGTTTTGAATTTAAATGGCCAACTAATCATCCTTATCCACTCATTTGGTGCATTAAAGTAGGGCGTGAGGAGGGCTTTGCGTGAGAAAAAATTCATGAGAACTTTTTTCTCGTGAATTTAAATGGGCGTAGTGGAAGTGAGGTGGCGCAGGGAGAATGGGTCAAGGTGGTTTCATTATTTAAACCAACCTAATTGAACCAAATAAGTTAGGCCCAATTAGACTAATTTAAATCTAACTTAATTAGGCTTAATTAGGCTCAATAAAATCTTAATCAAATCAGAAATTAATTAAGTCCAACCTCCGATCAAATCAGGGACCAAACCATCTCGACGATTAGGTCAACTCTTAACCTAATCGGATCAAACCCAACTGAATCCAATTCAATTGGACTTGATCCAAAATTAATTACTCAATCAAATTGAGTTAATTAGTGATCAAATCACTAATTAAATCTCTCATAAATATTGAGTCCAAATTCGATGGGTAATCGGGCATCAGAATTCATCGATATGTAACCCTAATCAAAGAGTCCTAAACCAGTGGGACTCTTGAACCCAGTACCCAAAATGTGTGGAATTCATGATCAGAGAATCCTGATTCTCGATCACAGAATTCCAGACATGAAGGACTCTTCACCAGCTATCAGATCAGATAGGAACCTCTAATGTGTGTGACCCCACAGGTTCGAACCTAAGCCGGTAGCATAGGAACCAATTTCTGTACTAATCGAAGTGACCATCTAGCAATGGTACCTGACGATCGGATAGGTCGAATGGTCGCAATCGCAATACTCAGAATCTACGTGAATATGGTTATTGTATAATTCATCCTTTTGACCTCTGTGTTTAGGACGACTCAGGGTTAAACTGTCAACCCTGATTAGATCATCCGAATCGTGCTCAACATAAACAGTCCTGTGACTCCTCACAAAGACTACCCTGGCCAAGATTTTGCTAAATTGAAACATGACTGTACACAGCTCCTAAACTGGAGTGGTCAATCCCATCTTGACACACGCACCGACAAGTCAAGTACTTGACTACACCCAGCAGCCTTCCGTCATTGAATTAGAAATTCATGTAGTCCAGTGTCTAAGTGCAGTGAGTTGCTTGCAAGTCACTGTGGTGGTCTCAGGTCGGAGGGATATTTATACCCATATTCCATCAGAGCAAATCTTGACAGCAGAAATAGCTCCGGAGTTGGTCACGTTCAGTACAGATGTACCCTTATATCTCACCTGTATGCCATACCAGTGTCTCCACACTCATTGGTTAAGAGGACAACCAACCTATATGGCACACAACGACCTATGCTTGATAAACGTTGTCGTCCTTGGTAACAACGTATCATTTGATCGCGAACAGATTTAAGGACTAAACGACAAATCCTCCTATGTCGAGTCTAAATAGTCCTAAGGACTTCACCACAACATAGGAGTTCATTAGAAGATGAAATATTTTGTGATGAAAAATATCAAAATAATTTTTTTTAATTCATAATTCATGTACATATATTAAAATGAGCACAACCATCTACAGGCTGACGATTGACTTTGGGACACTATTCTCAATAATTTTTCACTTGGCCTAAAGCGAATCGGTGCAGTATCTAATACCCATCTTCGACTTGTAGTCATCAAACTCCTTCACTGCAATGGCTTTAGTGAATGGGTCAGCCAGGTTCTCCTTTCCGTCGATCTTCTGAAGGTCGACGTCACCTCGATCCATAATTTTTTGGATGAGATGGTAGCGGCGCAGAATATGCTTCGTCTGCTGGTGTGCCTTGGATTCCTTCGCCTGAGCAATGGCTCCAGAGCTGTCACAGTAGAGCAGAACTGGACCAACAAGGGAGGGTGCTACGCTGAGCTCGATGATGAATTTTTTCAGCCACACCGCTTCTTTGACAGCATCTGATGCAGCGACATACTCTACCTCGCAAACTGAATCAGCCACTGTGTGTTGCTTGGAACTCTTCCAGTAGATAGCCCCACCATTAAGGGTAAAAATAAATTCCGACACACTTTTGCTGTCAATCCTATAAGTCTCAAGTCTAATTCACCATAAACAAGCCACTGGTCCTTAGTATTTCTTAAATACTTCAGGATGGTTTTAACAACATTCCAGTGATTCTCCCCTGGATCAGATTGGTATCTACTCACTACCCCTAGTGAGTATGCCACATCTGGTCGTGTATATGTCATAGCGTACATGATAGATCTCACTGTCGAAGCATATGGAATCCTACCCATACGCTCTCTCTCTTGAGGTGTTATCGGACAATCCCTCTTCGAGAGAGAAATTTCATGGCCTATCGGTAGATAGCCTTTCTTGAAATTCTCCATACTGAACCTCTTCAACATAGTATATATGTACGTAGACTGGGATAAACCAAACAACCTTTTAGATCTATCCCTATAGATCGTCATTCCTAGGATGTAGGAAGCTTCTCCCAAATCCTTTATGAGAAACTGTGACGACAGCCAAATCTTTATTCCCTATAATGCAGGGATATCATTCCCCATTAAGAGAATGTCATCCACATACAATACAAGAAATACTACTACTTGACCATTAGCCCACTTATAAATGCAGGGCTCTTCTCCGTTCTTAACGAAGCCATACATCTTGATCGTCCTATCAAAATGTATGTTCCAACTCTGGGATGCCTGCTTAAGTCCATAAATGGACCTCTGTAGTTTGCACACCTTAGACTCATCTGTGGATGTGAATCCTTCAGGTTGTATCATATACACCTCTTCATCCAGCTCTCCATTTAGGAAAGTTATCTTCACATCCATCTACCAGATTTCATAGTCCAGATGGGCAGCTATCGCAAGCATAATCCTAATGGATTTGAGCATTGCCACAGAAGAAAACGTCTCGTCATAGTCTATACCATAACGTTGATGATATCTCTTGGCAACTAGACAGGTTTTATAGGTTTCCACCTTTCCGTCTGCGCCCCTCTTCCTCTTGAAGACCCACTTACACCCTATGGATTTTACTCCTTCGGGTGGGTCAACCAATGTCCACACATCGTTGACCTTCATGGACTCTATTTCGGATTTCATGGCTTCTAGCCATTTCTCATAGTCGGATCTCTGCATTGCATCCATGTAGGTGATCGGATCCTCATCGTTTTCATCAAGTTCGATAGGATCGTTGTCCCGAACCAAGAAACCATAGTATCTGTCCGGTTGACATGGTACTCTACCAGATCACCTTAAGGGTGCTTGAACAATGGGCTCCGGATCTGATCTAATCAAATCCAGTTCAGGTTCAGCAACTTGCGTCGGATTTTCCACCTATCGAATTTCATCAAGTTCGACCTTAGAGGCAACAATCCCTTCACCAAGGAACTCCCTTTCTAAAAAGATTGCCTTAAGACTGACAAACACTTTTTGCTCATCAGCTAGATAGAAGTAATATCCTTTGGTCTCTTTTGGGTACCCTATAAAATTACAGTTGTCAGACCTAGGTCCAAGCTTGTCCGTAATTAAACGTTTAACATAAGCCGGACACCCTCAAACCCTAAGGTGCGAGAGTACTGACTTAAGTCCTATCCATATCTCATATGGCGTTTTGGTTACAGACTTACTCGGAACCCTATTTAGAAGGTAACAAGTCGATTCGAGCGCATATCCCTAAAAAAAGATCGACAGACTAGCAAATTCCATCATGGATCGAACCATGTCCAACAAGGTCCGATTCCTCCTTTCAGACACACCATTATGCTGTGGTATTCCAGGAGGTGTCCACTGAGAGAAAATCCCATTCTCCCCAAGATATGTCAGAAAATCATTGGAAAGGTATTCACCTCCTCGATCAGATTGAAGAGTTTTAATACACTTTTCAGTGTATTTTTCTACCTCATTTCGGAATAGTTTGAACATTTCAAACGACTCCGACTTATGCTTCATTAAATAGACATATCCATACCTCGATAGGTCATCTGTGAAGGTTATGAAGTAGAAATATCCACCTCTTGCACTTGAGCTCATGGGTCCACATACATCAGAATGTACCAGAGCCAAGAGTTCACTGGCTCGCTCACCTTTTCTAGTAAAAGGTGACTTGATCATTTTACCAAGAAGACAGGGCTCACAGGTTGGAAGTGATTCATAATCACTTACTTCAAGAATTTCTTCTTGAGCCAACCTGTTTATCCTGTTCTTATTGATATGACCTAGCCTATAGTGTCAAAGGTAGACTTCTGACACATTATCTATTCTAGGGCATTTACCAGAGGTTTGAACCACATTAACAGGTTGTGATAGAAAGTAAACTCCATTATTAAGTTGTCCAACAAACATTGTAACACTATTCAAAATGATATTGCAAATGTTTCCTTTTATTAAAAATTGATAACCGTTCATGGCCAAAAGGCCTACAGAAATGATATTTAATAAAAAGCTTGGACAACAGTGACATTCACTCAGAATTATATTTCGAGAATTGATTACAAGGTTCATGATTCCTAATGCTAGAACTGGAACTTTGCTTCCATCTCCAACGTTTAGGAATCTCTCGCCTTCATCAAATCTCCTACTGACCTGCAGACCCTTCATCGAATTGCAGATATGATAAGAGCTTTCGGTATCCAATACCCAGGTAGTAGTATCACAAATGAAAAAGTTGCAAGGTGTTATCATATAAGTACCTTGCTTCTTCTTCGACCTGTTCGGGTCCAGTGAGGCAATGTATAGAGGACAGTTCCTCTTTCAGTGCCCCTGCTTCTTGCAAAAGAAGCACTCCGCCTGGCTCTGGTCGGGCTTGCGCTTCTTGGTCTGACCCTATGCAGACATCCCAGCATGCGGCTGCACCTTCTTATTCTTCTTCTTCTTATTCTTCTTCCTTTTCTTAAAGGGTCGATGACCAGAAGAAGACCCTCCCACAATATTTACCGACTCCTTATGGAGCTGGTGGTCCTTCTCAAAGTTCTGCAGCAACCCCAACAAGCCGTGGTAGTTCACTGCAGGCTTTGTCATTCGAAAATGAGTAAGGAAGGGAAGGTAGGACTTGGACAGAGAATTAAGGATCGCATCCTTACCGAGCTGCTCGTGCAGGGAAAAGCCCAGTTTACTTAGGTGCTCAATCATTTCAATCATGTACAGTACATGATCAGTGACTGAGGCTCCATCCCTCATCCGAGCATTGAAAATGACACAACTAGTTTTGTGCCTTTCAACATCGTCAGGCGTGCCAAAGGAGTCGTTCAACATTTGAAGCATCTCCTGTGGTTGGGCATTCTCGAACCTGCAGCTGAATTCATCATTCATTGCCGCCAGCATAATGCACCGAACGGTGGTGCGATCGTTGAGCCACTTCTGGTAAGTATCTCGGACCACCCCTCTAGCATTCGAGGCTGGCTTCTCAAGTGCCGGATCTGTTACTACATAAAGGATCTGCTCATGCTCAAGGATGATTTTTAATTTTCGATACCAGCTATCGAAATTAGGTCTCATGAGCTTATCATTATCTAATAATGACCGGAGCGAAAGGGTAGTGGTCATAGTTGCATAAAGAAAAACCAGACCTATATTAGTATATAAATTATTAATACTAAAGACTTGGACTTTAGTCTAAAGTTTCTCCCAGTATTTTTATGAATTGGTAGCCTCAACCTCCAATTCGAAGAATTACTTTAATTCCTTAGTGGGTACTAGAATCCACACAGACTACACACGAGCCCAACTTTGGTTGGTCAACCCATGTGCATCTATGGGTAGGTTCATAACCAGTTGTTTCTCTAAACAACTTCTAATAATTGATTTTGCCCTTGAGCCTAATCAGTAGGCTTTGGCCTCTACTAAAAAGATTTAGTTAAGTCCAACCATTAACATGACTTGATTTGGTGAATCGGATCAATGATCAGGCCCGACTTTGGCCGGCCAACCTGACCACCATCAGAAAGACTCAAACCAAATTATCATATTATGAATGATAATTCTATTAGTCAATAAGCACCAGGCCTTTAGGCCTCCAATGATTATTAAACTAATAGACTCATTATCACTCACTTAATGGGAGGCTATGATTTAGTTATCAATATAACTTAATCATTTTTAGGACCTAATTTTTTGAGGATTTTATTAAAGAATCGAAGAGAAGAAAATATCCAGCCAATTTCAATCCTCCCACTGACTTCACCAAGTCAGATTAAAAAGGATTTACTTAAAGCTGGCATTAGGAGCACCTAAATCAGTCAAACTGATTTACCTAATGACATGGGTGAGCCCTAATCACCAAGTGATCTAATCAAAATCAAATTCACCAGGTTGGCCAGGTAAGTGAGATTAGTAGTGGGGATAAGCCATTAACTCGTCAGAGATCAAATCACTGCGAGTAGCTCCCGCTTAAAAACCACTGGTCAAACTGCCAAACTTACCTTAGACACCAACCGGTTCATTAGTTTTAATTTGATCAACTTAGTAAATAGGGTTCCACTACGTAGCCATGAATTAAGTCTATCTTGGTCTAGTTAAAGACATGGACCCATTCAACTACAACTATTGGAGTTGAGTCTAGAGTATCCTTGATCTAATCTAATTCAACTTTTGATTAGATTTGATCAATTACTCTAATTTAGTCTATTTCTTTAAGCTAACCTTAGGTCTAACCCAATTATAGACCTAATCCATCTAACCCATTGACCCACAAGTTTATGCAATTGTCTTAGGTCTTAATTCACAATTCTAGACCTACTAGATAACACTTAATTCTTTTAATTAAGTATTTGGGCTGATAGGTCAGGATTTGGCAATTCGAAAATAATTTTTAAATTTGAAAGGTTTTATTTTCTGTTCACCAAATATGTTGACTCATTTCACAAATAGATCAGCATATTTCATAAATAGCAATCCTATTGCTAATTACATAACAGAAAATAACTTAAAAAAAAAATCATGAATATTTCTGTAGATTTAATCTAACACATTCATGATAAATTTCATAATTAAACTTTTACAATTAATTTCTTTCGCTGCTTCATCTGCATGGGATATAATTGCAGCGGCACCCCTACCGCCATAGGAGACCCCATCGAATGGGAGGAGAGGGCCTTTAAACCCTACTTTTCTCCTATGATCGGACGGCCATGGCAACCAACCCAATTCGATTACTTGCTACTTGGATCAAGTATATCTAAATATACCAATTTCAAAATTTAAATTTTAAATTTCAAATTTTAAATTTTAAATTTTGAAATTCAAATTTCAAACAAATTTCAAATTTTAAATTTTTGAATTTTAAATTTTAAATTTTAAAATTTGAATTTCAAATTTTGAATTTTGAATTTCAAATTTCAAATTTGAAAATTCAAATTTCAAATTTTGAATTTTAAATTTTTAAATTTTGAATTTCGAACAACTTTCAAAATTTAAAATTTAAATTTTAAATTTTAAATTGTAAACTTTTAGATTATAACTTAATCTATGCATGCAAATTTATATATCATATCTAAGAATCTGCTCTGATACCATATGTGGGGAAAATCAGTGCAGGGGTAAAATGGTAATTTTAAAACTTTTTCAAAATCATTATTTTATAGTAAAAATTATTAATTAATCTAATTAATTAATAAGAGTTTATCCTACACTAAGATCTAAATATAATATATAGCATGCATATATTTAAATTTGAAATTTAAATTTGAACAGTAAACACTTTACTGTAATGTGTTCAGAACACAATACCTTTGTGCGGGTAGTAGATCACCACAATCTAATCACTGTCGAAAGAGTTTGATCATCACGATGCAGCCACATAGCATGTCTGGCCTCTACGGATCATCCACATGAAGCTCCCGATCTGATCGACTCCTCACGAGTGCTAGCTCATTGTAGAGCCCTTTCGACGGTCAATGCTGATCGAACTCCTTCGCTCGGTGTCTGCCAATTCTTCAGACACTCTGGATCATCAACAGATATGCTTGAGAGGATGTTAAAGATCTCTCTAAAATTTGGTGGGCTCACGACACTCGTAGCTCACCTTCTCACTTTCCGAACTCCAGGCTGAAACCCTGAAGAACTCACTGACACCCTGCGCACATTTTTTCTTTCTTTTCTTTCTTTTTCTCTCGGAAGGATATTGACCTTCACCTTGCACACAAGGATTCCTCACGCTCAGATTTTCTCTCCAAAATTTTTCTTGCACACGCCCCACTCTTCTCATCCTTTTAAAACAATGTCAAACATCTTATCCACGTGAGAGGATAAAGATGAGTAATTGCATATTTGAATTCAAATCAATTTTTTTTTCAAATGGAAACCAATTTATTCCTATCCACTAAGGGCGTGAGAAGAGGAGGGCGTGGCTTAATTTGTGCATGAGTGATTTCATGAGAAATATTTTCTCGTGTAATAAATGGGGCGTTAAAAGAGGATAAGGTCAAGGCGCTAAGATTGGTTGCTCATTCAAATTCAAACTTTTGTTTTGAATTTGAATGGCCAACTAATCATTCTTATCCACTCATTTGATGCATTAAAGTAGGGCATGAGGAGGGCTTTGCATGAGGAAAAATTCATGAGAACTTCCTTCTCGTGAATTCAAATGGGTGCAGTGGAAGTGAGGTGGCGCAGGGAGAATGGGTCAAGGTGGTTTCATTATTTAAACCAACCTAATTGAAACAAATAAGTTAGGCTCAATTAGACTAATTTAAACCCAACTTAATTAGGCTTAATTAGGCTCAATAAAATTCTAATCAAATCAGAAATTGATTAAGTCCAACCCCCAATCAAATCAGGGACCAAACCATCTCGACGATTAGGTCAACTCTTAACCTAATCGGATCAAACCCAACTGAATCCAATTCAATTGGACTTGATCCAAAATTAATTACTCAATCAAATTAAGTTAATTAGTGATCAAATCACTAATTAAATCTCTCATAAATATTGAGTCCAAATTCGATGGGTAATCGGGCATCAGAATTCATCGATATGTAACCCTGATCGAAGAGTCATAAACCAGTGGGACTCTTGACCCCGGTACCCAAAATGTATGGAATTCATGATCAGAGAATCCTGATTCTCAATCACAGAATCTCGGACATGAAGGACTCTTCACCAGCTATCAGATTAGATAGGAACCTCTGATGTGTGTGACCCCGCAGGTTCGAATCTAAGCTGGTAGCACAGGAACCAATTTCTGTACTAATCGAAGTGACCATCTAGCAATGGTACTTGACGACCGGATAGGTCGAATGGTCGCAATCACAATACTCAGAACCTACATGAATATGGTTACTATATAATTCATCCTTTTGACTTCTGTGTTTAGGATGATTCAGGGTTAAACTGTCAATCCTGATTAGATCATCCGAATCGTGCTCAACTCAAACAGTTCTGTGACTCCTCACAAAGACTACCCTGACCAAGGTTTTGTTAAATTAAAACATGACTGTACACAGCTCCTAAACTGGAGTGGTCAATCCCATCTTGACACACGCACCGACAAGTCAAGTACTTGACTACACCCAGCAGCCTTCCGTCACTGAATTAGAAATTCAGGTAGTCCAGTGCCTAAGTGCAGTGAGTTGCTTGCAAGTCACCGTGGCGGTCTCAGGTCGGAGGGATATTTATACCTATATTCCATTGGAGCAAATTTTGACAGCAGAAATAGCTCCAGAGTCGGTCACGTTCAATGCAGATGTACCCTTACATCTCACCTGTATGCCATACCAGTGTCTCCACACTCATTGGTTAAGAGGACAACCAACCTATATGGCACACAATGACCTATGCTTGATAAACGTTGTCGTCCTTGGTAACAATGTATCATTTGGTTGCGAACAGATTTAAGGACTAAATGACAAATCCTCCTTTGTCGAGTCTAAATAGTTCTAAGGATTTCACCACAACATAGGAGTTCATTAGAAGATGAAACATTTTGTGATGAAAAATATCAAAATAATTTTTATTAATTTATAATTCTTGTATATATACTAAAATGAGCACAACCGTCAACAGACTGATGATTGACTTTGGGACACTATTCCCAACAGACCTAGCATAAGGTAGTAAAAATAGTTCTCAGTTATATTGGTATATTCTAATTGATCCAGCATGTCTTGTAGCTTTGTGATGCTAAATCTATCTGGATCACAGTTATCAAAAAATCTAGAGTAGCCTCCACTATAGTGATAATTAGGATGATACTTGATGGACCCACCATAGTGGATTTGTGCTGTGAAAAAATCATCATTCATCCCTTCAATAAGAAAGAAGTGATACATGAAAATCCAAACATAGGGCATATTTAAATCCCTACAGCCATATTTAAGAAGTCTTCAGTATGAGTGGACCCATGAATGGAGCACTTATAAGGGACCACAATGTGCCACTTAAACAAAAAAAATCCAAACATTGATATAATAAACTAAAAAAATTGGCTTCACTATGCAGCATACATTTAAGAAGTCTTAAATAAATGTTCATATTCAATTGAAGATCTATAAGAGTGGAGACAAGAATTTTTAAATACTTTAACAAAAGTGGCACATTAAACTAAAACAGATATGTACATGATAAAAGGCTACATGTTCAGAAAATCTATAATACGACCATAATAAAGGGGCCGATGTTCAGAAAATAGAAAATACACTTATAAGGGACCACAACAATAGTCTAAAGAGGTTTTAAAGCAACACAAATGGGACCACAATTGCATACGGCCGCAATCTCTATTCTATACCCGTTCAACAATTGGAATAAAGCCATACCAAATTTGAATTTCATGGCCAACCATCAACGACATTTAAAAAGCCTCTTTGCATGAAAAAAATGGTATCATTGAGGACTAAATCATCAATTATCAGTCCAAAAATTATGAAAGAAAGAAAAAATAATTACCACTCAATGAAATGAGAACGGATGAGTGACTGTCGGGGCATTTTTGGAACGTTTCGAAACTTTAGAGATCTGTTTGATACTTTTTAAAGTACAGGGGGTGTAAGTGAAAATGATCTAAAGTTGAGGGGGTATTTTTATAATTTATTCAAATAAACAAAAATATAAGAAGATAGCAAGAAGTAGATAGATGATACCGCCATTCAGGAAAAAATGGAGAAAAGTAGATCAACGTCATCATCTATGAACAAACCTGCCTGTCGACAGAGCTACCAGAGTCCAACTAATAACTAGACAGCAGGTTAAGCAAGAGATGAACTGTTCTCAGTACAGTTAAACACTTATAAGCAAAACATACAACGTACAATGAGGAAGACAGTAAACTAATGGTTAAAAGATGCATGATGAAGTGGTCTGGCAATAGCATATACTTGATATGCAGCAATAGGTAAAGCAGAGTTATCTAAAAGAAGCCATACAACATCCAAACATGGCATTGCTGGTTTTACCTGCCAAAATGTGCAATTTACTTAGATATTGAAGGCGACAGCCAGAGACATGATCATGATAAAAGTCGAGCCTATATCTTATGGGAAGAAATTCACCAAAAGAATATCCGCTCCTTCATCCTCATCTGCCTCTGTTTCAATAGGGGCTTCTTTATAATTTGCTGGGTTCATCTGATAACTTTTATCAAATAAGCCAGACAAGCACTTAGGACTGAACAAAAAGATGAATTAGCCCAATAAATTCCATCATGCTATCTTGCTATTAATGAGATACACCCATTTTCTTGTCCCCAAAGCGTGGATTGGAATCTAAAGTTTCTCTTAGTGGACAATAAAATGAACTACCATACCTGGTTAAAATATATATCATGTAAATAATGCTTAGTCCAACATTGATGAATCACAAATTGGGCCAAAATTTTATCAATAGTGACAGTGGGCAACATGCACAGAAGTTGAAATCTGATAATATAACAAACTTTGCAGTTTAGGACATAATGGACACATCTTTAACGCCTTCAGCATCCAGATCGGCTCATATTGCTGCAAGTCAGCCGTCCATCGTGTCACTAGGACGATCAACATCAGAACCTTCAATGGCCTATTTGCCAAATCATATGCATTGACTAGTCGCACAGTTAGTGATATTTTTGGATCTACAAGAGTACCTGAGAAACAGCCTGTTTACACAACTGATGTACTATTTCATCATTCATGATGACTCCTGAAGAAAGGACTAAGAATCTAGTCAGTTCTATGTTAATAAACTGATACTAATAAACCTTTATGAACAAAAGCTGGATTACATAGACCTAGCAAAACAGGTAATACTGCTTAAGACTATTATCTGACCTTGTTTTCAGTCCATTTTATATTTGAAAGTTTATGATTTTAATTAGTGTTCATCATGTTGCTCTTGAGTATCCGGAATGTGATTTTCTAAGAACCATTTATTATGACAGCATCTCTTGTGAGATTGATCAATGATAATTATGCACCAGGACATTTGTCCTCACTTAGCGAATCAAGCTAAGATTGCTATTATATTTTTTTCTAAAACACTTCAACTTGGACTGCCCCATAGGCATTGTAAATATATGGCCTGCACAACAATAACCTAGCTTCTTAATTTATCAAAGCCTCAAGTTCACTTTTCTATTTACCAATGAAGGGGGGAAACCCGCTTTTCCTCGTAGGATCTTGCAGATTTCATCAAATCTGAGGCGGAATAATTTTTAAAAATTTATCTTACATATTTCAGATCTAATTCTCTAGATCTAATTTTATTATCTGATATTTAAAATCTAAAATTAAATCTAAATCTATGATGAAAGAAGAAGTACCTCAAGGGTAATCTGATTACCCTGTAGATGATCTCTGCACAGCCCGAGGTTCTGATGTAGCCACGCAAGCGTCTGGCCTCTACCGGTATCCACTCTGACAGGATCTAGAACATCTTCTCCTCACGAATCTACGCTCCAAAAATCAGATCTTTATCTGATTTGAAAGTGCTTCAGAACTCCTTCTGAAGTTGGAGCAGCAGCCTGTCGAAGATGTCCTACAGCCTTCTGTTCCAGGCATCACCACGCCTTGGATCTTTGCCAGATGGACGTCCAACATTTTGGACGTGAAGAGGGGAGGAAGGAGAGTAGGGAGGATGTGGAGAAGAGGGGAGGGGATGGCAGCTATTGGGTTTTGTGCATAAAAAAATTTCATTCCCCGAAATCCTAGGCGCAGCAGGGTTTATATAGACCCTGTATGCTACGCAGTGCCACATCATTCAACCAATCAAAAAATTCTAATAAATTTTGAAAAAATTCTGATTGATGGAGTGATGTCATCTGATCACATCAAATAAGAACCCCACCCTCTCTCCAAAGTTGGCGCCAACAATGGATAAGCTCAATCAAGGTGGCGCCAAAGAGTCCATGTTTATCAGGACTCTTTGATTCTTATCCATTTGGGGTGCCCACTTTAATCCAATTGGGCTCATGCCATAATCTAATTATGGCATCCAATTCAATTGAATTTTGGCATGTGGAAACTCCACAAAAATTCTTCAATGAACCCTCTTCAGTTTAAGACCCATATGTCAACTTTTGACAGATGTCCAAAAATGAAATTGGCAGGTGCTAGAAATTAGCAGGTGTTGTCTTAAATTCATCTCATGAATTAAGACAAGCCTTTTCTGAGCAGGACAACTTCATTTAGACTGAGAGAAATTTTTTCAAGATTCTCTGGATGAGTCAAATTATATTTGGCTCAGTAGAGACAGAAAAGATTACACGAGGAGAAAGTTAGGCTCAATCGTATGCTAGGACGATTTTCTTGAACCTAATTGGATCTAATCCAAATCAATTGGGTTAGCCCAATTGATGATATCCAGACCCTAACCCTTGTTTGTGTGACCCAGTTAGGTTCAATTTCGTATGGTAATGAGATATGTCGTGATCTCATCATCGACATCATCGAAACTCCTTTCGATAGACCAGAACTCTTCTGATTCAGACAATTAGAATGATCGATCATCAATATTATTCTAATTGCTCCCAAAATCCACCAGTGACACCTAGCAGTATGTGGTGGCAACCCATCAGAGCTGAAGACAAACCTCTCGGTGCAGTTACCTATGTGATTGAGTTCCTCTATCATGAGTTCCGACTGAATTAGGGTTAAGGTGAACTCGTCAAATCTAACATCAGTCATATGAGTTAATCGATCGATCTGAGTCCGATGTGAAATCTTAATGAAAAACTCTTTTTCATTATTTCACTCTGCCATGGTCATGGGCTTAAGGACTCGATCTTTCAATTATCATAGGACTACTCCTCTCATCTATCGAGGTTGATAGATCCCATCTTGGTGCGACCTAGTTCCTACAATAAATATACTACAGCTAACATACACCTCAGGGTTCCAAATGGCTAGGAGACCGAGTTATGGTGTAGTCAAACTATAACACACTCAAGATGAACTGTCGATCCACCTCAGGTCAAAGAACTAGACACACAACTGTAGCATCGAGCTAGTCATCGACGAGAAGGTAGACTTCCTTATGACTACTTGATATGGTCATGCTCAGTACTTTCATTCTCAATGAATACCTGTACTCTCGCTCCGGTGTCTCCACACTGTAGACTCAAGACACATCTACCCTAAGAAAGCGATCGTACACCAACCTTTCAGATCGATCACCATCCTCGTGATGATCCTATGGTCAGAAGCTGTTTATGAGTTAGTTATGTAAATTCATGCCTTAAATTTTCAACTTTTGAAAATATAAATTTACATTCCCACTAACTCAAAGGATGTATCACAGACACAATGTACACAATGTGATAGAAGAATAACCCTTTTATTCATTTATAGTCAAAATTATAAATTTATCCTTAGATCTGTACAGAAATGTGTCAGTCGATCTGGCATCTAGGGCACACATCTAACAAACTCCCACTTGACCTAATGCCAATTGGCTACATATCTAAGTCCCATCTTCTCAAGGTGGGCTTCGATCTTCTGTTGGCTATCAATGGTTTAGTCAGCGGATCTGCCACATTATCTGTGGAGTTGACTCTCTTGACATCGACATAATCTTTTTCGAGGTAATCACAGATCAGATGGAATCATCGCTCGATGTGCTTGGATTTCTGGTGAGACTTTGGCTCCTTAGCTAGGGCTATGATGCCATTATTGTTGCAGTAAAGAGGTATGGCATCCGATGACATCACTCCAAGCTCTGCGGCAAACTTCTTGTACCAGAATACCTCCTTTGCAGCTTTCGATGCAGCAATATACTCTGCCTCCATGGTGGAATCAGCAATCACCGTCTGCTTGAAACTCTTCCAGCTAACTGCACCACCATTGCAAATGAACAGACTCCCAGATGTCAACTTTTGATCATCTATATCAGATATAAAGTTTGAGTCTGTATATCCCTAAATCTGAAGTTCTCCATTCTCAATGACTAGAAACATATCCTTAGTTCTTCTCAAGTACTTAAGAATACATTTCACAGAAGTCCAGTGCTCTTCGCCTGGATTCGACTGATATCTGCTTGTGACACTCACAGCATGGGCTATATCAGGTCGTGTACATAGCATGGCATACATGAGGCTCCCTATTGTCGAAGCATAAGGGATCTTGCTCATGCGTTCAATCTCCTCAGGTGTGCTAGGGCACATCTTCTTGGAGAGATGAATGCCATGCCTAAAAGGTAATAAATATCTTTTGGAGTTTTTCATGCTAAACCTTTTTAGCACCTCCTCTATGTACATCTTCTGTGAAAGTCCCAGCATCCTATTTGGTCTATCTCTGTAGACCTTAATACCCAGTATAAAGGATGCCTCTCCTAGATCTTTCATAGAGAACTCCTTAGACAACCATACTTTGACTGAGGTCAACATGGGAATATCATTCTCAATTAGGAGGATGTCATCTACGTACAATACGAGGATGACAACTGTGCTCCCACTGATCTTTTTGAACACACATGGTTCCTCCTCATTTTTGATGAAACCAAACATTTTGATGACATCATTGAAATGAGTATTCCAACTCCGAGATGCTTGTTTAAGTCCATAAATGGACATTTGCAGCTTGCAGATCTTGTGATCATCATCACTGGATGTGAAACCAAGCGGCTGTTCCATATAGATATCTTCCTCAAGATGTCCATTTAAGAATGCCATTTTCACGTCCATCTGCCATATTTTATAATCGAAATAGGCTGCAACAGCAAGCAATGTGCAGATGGATTTTAGCATGGCTACAGGTGAAAAGGTATCCTGATAGTCAATACCTTTGTGCTAACTATAACCTTTCGCTACGAGCCTAGCTTTGAATATCTCCACATTCCCATCTGCACCTATCTTTCTCTTGAAGATCCATTTACACCCAATAGGTACAATACCTTCAGGTGGATCTACCAAGGTCCATACTTGGTTTGAGTGTATCGAGTCAATTTCTGATCTCATTGCCTCTAACCATTTCTCAGAGTCGATATTTGATATCGCCTCGTCATAGGTCTTGGGATCATCACCATGAGCTCCATTTTTTGTGAGGAATATTTTCTCTACTTCCTCTTGTATGGTACCAAAGTACCTTTCAGGAGGATGGAAAACCCTAGTCGTTCTACGAGGTGGAAGAAGTTGTGTTGGGACTGGTTCTGATTGATTAGGTTCCTCAGGTTCTTGAGCTCGTTGCTCTTGAAAGATATTCTCCTTGAGCTTAACTATTCTTCCGATGCCACCATCTTGAATAAACTATTTTTCAAGAAAAATAGCATTTCGACTCACAATCACATTGTGGTCTTCTGGAATATAGAAATAGTATCCTAATGACTCTTTAGGATATCCTATGAATCGAGCTCTAAAAGACCTGAACTCTAACTTGTCCATCTACTGTTTCTTGACATGAGCTGGACAACTCCAAATTCTGAGATCATTCAGACTTGGCTTCTTACCATGCCATATCTCATATGGTATGGTAGGAACGATTTTAGAGGAAACCCTATTCAATACATAAATTACTGTAATGAGATAATGTCCCCAAAAAAATTCGGAGAGATCCGTGAAGCTCATCATGGAACGGACCATATCTAATCGGGTCCGATTTCTCCATTCTGAAATCCCGTTGAGTTGAGGCGTTCCAGGTGGAGTCCATTGAGAGACTATGCCATTGTCCTTAAGATAGTCTAGGAAATCCCGACTAAGGTATTCACCTCCTCGATCTGATCGAAGAACCTTAATAGATTTTTCTGTTTGTTTTTCTACCTCATATCTGAATTCTTTGAACCTTTCAAAGGCTTCAGACTTGTGTTTCATTAGAAACACATACCCATACCTAGACATATCATCGGTAAAGGTAATGAAGTAGATGTAGTTGCCTCTAGCCGGCACATCAAATGGGCCGCACACATCTGTATGTACTAGGGCAAGTAGGTCTGTGGCCCTTTCCCCATGTCCCACAAAAGAAAATTTGATCATTTTGTCTTGAAGGCATGATTCACAAACTGGATATGACTCGAAAGTCAACGGACTCAATAGCCCAGATTTCTCCAATTTGTTAACCCTGTCTTCCGCTATATGACCTAGCCTTAGGTGCCACAGATACTTATCATTTAGACTATCTCTAGGCCTTTTAATTCCTATGGCATTCACATTTTGCTCAATATTAAATACAGATACATCAATATGTAGTTGATAAAGACCGTTAATAAGAAAACGATCTGCAACTTTATTATTTTCATAAAATATTACAATGGTCCTTATGAAAGCTAATCACATAGCCTTCTTGTGCTAAACATGAAACAGAAATCAAATTCCTGCTTGCTGCAGGCACATAATAACAGTCTCTTAAAACTAAATCTAATCCTAACGGTAATCGCAGAGGGTAGGTTCCCATGGCTACAGCAGTAACTCTTGCTCCATTCTCGATGCGTAGGATCATCTTCTCATCCCTCAGCCTTCTGCTCTCCTTAAGATCCTGCATAAAAGTGCACAAATGAGCACTAGAACCAGAGTCAAGCATCCAACTGGATGCAGAAGAAACTGTAAGATTAGATTCTAAAATGAGCATACTTCCAGAAGGACCATCCTTCTTATTCTTCAGGGTGGCCAGGTACTGAGGACAGTTCCACTTCCTCTTCTTCCCATCCACCTTTTGCTTTTTCGCAGACTTCTTTTTCTTTTCAAAAGACTTTCTCTTGGAAGAAATTCGCTCCACAGTAAGAACTGAGCCTTTTGAACCCTTCATAGAAAGCTCAGCCGTAACCAGCATGTTCATTAACTCGGCCAAGGTACACTGCATCTTATGCATATGAAAGTTCATGATGAACTGACCATATGCATCGGACAAGGACTGAAGGATCACATCAATCTAAAATTCCTTATCTAAGATGATACCGAGCTTCTCAAGCTCCTCAAGATCCTTGATCATTATCAAACAATAATCTTGGACTGACTGCCCATCATGCATCTTGGCCTTAAAAGGTCTTTGACAGACTTGATACTTGGCCGCGTGACTCTATTCACCAAACAACTCTTGTAGATGAACCAACATTTGACGGATAGTCAAAATATTCTCATGTTGGCACTGCAAGTCATCAGACATTGCACCCAACATATAGTACCTTACTTTATTATCATCATCCATCTACTTTTCCAAAGACGCTCTCTGTTCAGCAGTCGGACGTGCTGGTATGGCAGGTGGATCCTGGTCCAAGACATGAGTCAATTTTTTGAAACCCAGAATAATTCTGTAGTTCCTCAACCAGTCTTTAAAATTAGATACAGTCAATCTGTGGTTGTCTAGTATTTTGGTCAGGGGGTTTGAGGCAGACATATTTTCTGTAGAGAGTCAAAAGTTTCTAGTTAGATTTTATAATCAGACTCAACCAATTTATTTAGGAGTTTCATTTTTAAACAAATTAGGCTCCCACTATTTTCTCAGATCCCTACACTCCCTATGTAGAGATGTGAAAATCTCCGTGATCAGTGATTTCTAGTGGGTGGTGCGGTCTCACCGACTGGCTCACCACCTCACCTAACAGTTATTGGTGATGGGTCAATCGATGAGTGGACAACTCTTGTCCAATGATTCTCTAATCATGGTGCACCCAAAATTTGATCTCTAATTCATGAAGCTCACCGTGTCCAAAATATTGCTCCAATCTTTAGTTAAGTCAGACCCACCATTTGCACGAACTAGGTTCCTGATTGGGTCCTTCACCATATCCAAAATATTGAGTCCAACCCATCCTCTAATTCGTAGCATCCAATGCCTAATGGACATGGTTGCGTCCTCCCGGTGCAACTGAGACATTGTAACCAGCCGAGAACAATCAACCTCGGGAAGGACCCGCATATCCACAATGGTGGAAGACTTAGACTTAATATTTTCTTAGGAAGATTTGATTTAGGTCTCATTAAACTTGACTGGACATAGTCATAACAATTATAACTAATCTAGTGGCATGGACTAGCTCGAATTGTTAGCCACCTCAAATTAGAACTGAGTCGACACATATGGCCAGATAAGTGAGACCAGTGGGAGGGATATGCCATTAACTCGACAAGAACGCATTCGAGTCGAGTAGCTCTCAATTAAAAATCAGTCGATCGCATCTGTCCAACTTACCTTAGACACCAAATTGTCGAACCAGAACTAATTGGGTTAGCCTACAATCCAGGCTCTAACCACTAAGCCAAATTAGGTCTTAACTTGATTGAGTTACATCTAAATGTGATTCGACCTTGATCCAGACTTAATCCTATTAGGCTGGTCAATTATTAGCTTTCATGATTCTACCTAACCAACTCTTGATTCGGTTTGATCAACCGCTAGACCTAATTGAGCTACCCAAGCCCGAACCCAATTTTATGAAAATGTCTTAGATATGAAATTCTCAATTTTAGACCTAACTTAATTTTATAAGCTTAATTCATTAATTAAGTTTGGGTTCATAAATAAAGCATGTAAAATAAATCCTAGGGTTTCAGGATCTAGGATTTTGCAGAAAAGTAAGTTTTGATTTCTGATTAAGGATGAACGCGCGGCACCCTTACACGTCATATGAACACCCCATTGAATGGGAAGAGAGGGTCTTAAAATCCTACTTTATTTTTATGACCAGACGGCCATGAGGAACACCTTAATCAGAAATATAAATTTAACTACAAAACTAGTTAGATCTAAATTAACATATCACATATACAATTTAAGATCTAACTAATACATACTTTGCATACATCTCATGTATCAAAAATTAATCTAATTAATATGCTTTCAGATCTGATACATCACATGTAATATCTAAAAAATAAGATTTAAATTGAACTATTCAAAATTAAATCTATTATAGACAAGTTACTAGAATAATTCTATAACTAGTCTAGGCATGCAACAGATCAATTTTATGAAATAATTAAAATTTTATTTTTTATTTTTTGATCTAATTATAATAATTATAATATTAAAAAATAAAAAATAAATTATACTTAATTTATATTTTAATCTCATTAAAATATAAAACTTAAGACCATTCATGGATTCAACTAATCCTAGTCTAGTCATGCATCTTATGCATGTTAGATCTTCTTAAATTTAATTTTAAATATTTTAATTTTAGATCCTATCATATCTGATGTGACATCTAAAATCTTTTAATATTAGATAAATTAAAATCAAAATCAGATCTAAAATAGATCTGAAATAGAGCCAACAACCTGGCTCTGATATCACTTGAAGGGGAGAAACCCACTTTTCCTCGTAGGATCTTCTAGATTTTATCAAATCTGGGGCAGAATAATTTTTAAAAATTTATTCTATATATTTTAGATCTAATTCTTTAGATTTAATTTTATTATCTAATATTTAAAATCTAAAATTAAATCTAAATCTATGATGAAAGAAGAAGTACCTCAAGGGTAATCTGATTACCCTGTAGATGATCTTTGCACAGCCCGAGGTTCTGATGTAGCCACGCAAGTGCCTGGTCTCTACTGGTATCCACTCAGGTAGGATCTGGAATATCTTCTCCTCATGAATCTATGCTCCAAAAATTAGATCTTTATCTGATTTGAAAGTACTTCAGAACTCCTTCTGAAGTTGGAGCAGCACCCTGTCGAAGATGTCCTGCAGCCTTCTATTCCAGGCATCACCACGCCTTGGATCTTTGCTAGATGGACGTCCAACTCTTAGGACATGAAGAGGGGAGGAAGGAGAGTAGGGAGGATGTGGAGAAGAGGGGAGGGAGTGGCAGATATTGGATTTTGTGTATAAAATAATTTCATTCCCCGAAACCCTAGGCGCAGCAGGGTTTATATAGACCCTGTATGCTGCGCAGTGCCACATCATTCAACCAATCAAAAAATTTTAATAAATTCTGAAAAAATTTTGATTAGTGGAGTGATGTAATCTGATCACATCAAATAAGAACCCCACCCTCTTTCCAAAATTAGCACCAACAATGGATAAGCTCAATCAAGGTGGCACCAAAGAGTCCATGTTTATCTGGACTCTTTGGTTCTTATCCATTTGGGGCACCCACTTTAATCCAATTGGGCTCATGCCATAATATGATTATGGTACCCAATTCAATTGAGTTTTGGCATGTGGACACTCCACAAAAATCCTCTAATGAACCCTCTTCAGTTTAAGATCCATATGTCAACTTTTGACAGATATCCTAAAATGAAACTGGCAGGTGCTAGAAATTAGCAGGTGTTGTCTTAAATTCATCTTATGAATTAAGATAAGCTTTTTCTGAGCAAGACAAGCTTCATTTAGACTGAAAAAAATCTTTTCAAGATTCTCTGGATGAGTCAAATCATATTTGGCTCAATAGAGACAGAAAAAATTACACGAGGAGAAAGTTAGGCTCAATCGTGTGCTAGCATGATTTTTTTGAACCTAATTGGATCTAATCCAAATCAATTGGATTAGCCCAGTTGATGATATCCAGACCCTAACCCTTATTTGTGTGATCTAGTTAGGTTCAATTCTATATGGTAATGAGACATGTCGTGATCTCATCATCGACATCATCGAAACTCCTTTTGATGGATCAGAACTCTTCTGATTTAGACAATTAGAATGATCGATTATCAATATCATTCTAATTGCTTCCAAAATCTATCAGTGATATCTAGCAGTATGTGGTGGCAACCCATCAGAACTAAAGATGAACCTCTCGATGCAGTTACCTGTGTGATTGAGTTCCTCTATCATGAGTTCCGATTAAATTAAGGTTAAGATGAACTCATCAAACCCAACATCAGTCATATGAGTTAATCGATCGATCCGAGTCCGATGTGAAATCTTAATGGAAATTTTTTTTTTATTATTTCACTCTACCATGGCCATGGGCTTAAGGACTTGATCTTTCAATTATCATAGGACTACTCTCATCTACCGAGGTTGATAGATCCCATCTTGGTGCGACTTAGTTCCTACAATGAATATGCTACAGCCAATATACACCTCAGGATTTCGAATGGCTAGAAGATCGAGTTATGGTGTAGTCAAACTATAACACACTCAAGGTGAACTGTCGATGCACCTCAGGTCAAAGAACTAGACACACAACTGCAGCATCGAGCTAGTCATCGATGAGAAGATAGACTTTCTTATGAGTGCTTGATATGGTCACGCTCAATACTCTTGTTCTCAATGAATATCTGTACTCTCACTCTGGTATCTCCACACCGTAGACTCAAGATACATCTATCCTAAGGAAGCGATCGTACACTAACCTTTCGGATCGATCACCATCCTCGTGATGATCCTATGGTCAGGAGCTGTTTATGAGTTAGTTATGTAAATTCATGCCTTAAATTTTCAACTCTTGAAAATATGAATTTACATTCTCACTAACTCAAAGGATGTATCACAGACATAATGTACATAATGTGATAGAAGAATAACCCTTTTATTCATTTATAGTCAAAATTATAAATTTGCCCTTAGATCTGTACAGGAATGTGTCAGTCGATCTGGCATCTAGGGCACACATCTAACAACCAACAGTTTTCTATCAAATAGTTCTCACTTTCTATATCATCATGCTCTGGTACAATAATTCTCTTTTTAATAAGTAGGACTTATTGATTTGAGGGTGAGCCTTGGTGCAATAGTAAGATTACTTAAGAGTGAGCTAGAGGGAATAGGTCTGAAACACGAAAAGTTTCTTTGCATGTAGGGGTAAGGTTATATATATTTGACCCTCTCCAAGCATTGCAATGATGGGAGCCTCATGCACTGGGTACTTTCTTAAATGTTTCCATGATATCCTCAAATATTATTTGGTTTTGACAACTTTTTTTGTGGTTGGACATTTACAATACCAACAATTTTTTTAGACAATGAGTACCTTTAGAGTACTAATATATGGCACAATTTTTGGCTTGTACCATTTGTATCAGTGTCAACCATAAATATTATGTTAAATATGTTTATTGTAGGGATTGATTTTGATGAATAACAAAATATTTGAGTATACAATAGAACCAATAATTTGATAAAGCTAATGTTCTAGGAAAATTCTAAGGTATCAAAAGAATGCATTAAAGGGCTTAATAAATCTCAAACAAGATGTTTTTGGGAGCTTACTTGGTGTGAAAGGTCATAAAAATCAAAATGAAAGAGGGTTTCAAAAGATAAAGTCAAAATACCATTCACGTAGAAATTCATTCAAAATTTTTCATTTGGCTGCTATTCGAGTTGACTCAAATTTTATTTGAGTAGACTCGAGTAGAAAAACTGAAGAAAAGAGAGTCTGGCATGCTATAGTTTCAGCTGACATACTCTCGAGTCAACTCGAGTGTCATCCGAGTTGACTCTAAGAAAAAAAGATGGAAGAAAATTTTTCAAGATCAAAAAATTCAAGTGGACTCGTCATATTTGAGCAGACTCACAGATAGCTTAAGTCGACTCAAATTATCTAAGTCGAAGTTCTCAAAAAAAATAGAGAGATATATTTTCAAAAAATTTGGCTCGAGTGAACTTATGGTTGGCTGAGCGGGCTCTAATGTTATTCGAGTCGACTCGAATCCTATCTAAGTCGACTCAAGGCCCCAACGATTAGTTTTATAGATTTTTCAGAACTTTATAGAAATATTTCTGACAGCTCTATTTCTGATTTCAATGTTATAAATGACTTTTTGATCTTTCAAACAATATTAAATACCCACCAAACTCATTGAAGAGATAAGAAAATAAAAGAGAATCAAAGAAAAAGAGAGAAACAAAGAGAAAAGGCCAAGAGTATTAAGTTGTGTGCATTCATTTGTCAACCACTTGAAACATCTAAAAAGAGCTTTTTCAGTAAGAAGACGAGCTCCAAGTCTGAAAAGCTTTATCAAAAAGAAATCACACAAGCTTCATTCCCACAAGCTTCATCGACTTTTATTTGCTCATTAAAGGAGCTCTTTATAGTTTTATTGCTTTCATTTCAATCATTCTATTATAACTAGCTTCAATTGGAGATTGAAGCTAGAAGATAGGCTCATCTAAGCCTAAAAATTAGATTGTAAGCCAAGGATTTATTTGGGGTTAGGTTTGGTTGGTGAACGCATGTAAAATCAACTGAATTTTGGATAGTAAGCCCGAAAAAACTATCTGACTGTAATCTTGGATAGATTATAATGAAAAATTTTCAAGAGCTGCTTGGTAAGTGGATGTAGGTACTGCGATGCATTGAACTATTATAAAAGTTGATTGTGTTTGTGTTATGCTTGTCTTGTTTATTGGTTTGCATTTTGCTTGTCATTTTAGTCTATTTTGCTCCATAATTTTTTGATCACTCACTGCAGTGTTTTGAAAATAGTACATAGTTACATTAAATTTTTGAAAACCCAATTCACCCCCTTTTTGATTAATCTAGCTAGACAACAGAATATGATCTATCCAAGAGAAATGAAAAAAAAAAAAAAGATATCTCAAAGGACAAACACTTCCCTCTCCATCCTCCACACCCTTGCAAGCCCCACCTTGAGCCCCTTATGGCTTTGCATGAATTATGTGCTTACCTCCATACCTCCACATCTAATGCCAAATCATCCTACAATACCAATGCAGCCGTATATATTTGTATAATAGTTTATATAGTTCAAAGCAAGATTTTATATCCCAGCAAGATAGGAGGTATCTTGATCGTTCCTGTGAGAAAATGAGACCGAAATGGGGTCGGAACTCTTAAACCCATCAATGTAGGGAGAGAAGAAGAAAGAGGAAGAAAGAAAGGAAGACAAAGAAAGTTAAAAAGGTGAAAGGAAAAAAAAAAGAAGAAAAAAAAAAGAAAGAAAGGGAGGAAGAAAAAAAAAGAACGAAAGAAGAAAGCAAGGAAAGAAAAAGAAGAAAAAAAAAGAAAGGAAGTGATAAGAAAATAAAAGAAAAATAAAAGAAAAGAAAGGAAGATAGAAGAAAAAGAAAGAACGGAAGGAAGGAAGGAAAAGAAACAAAGAAAGAAAGGAAAGAATAAGGGGAGAGAGACACCAGAAATCTATCGGGACAGTTGTCGGAATAGGACGGGATGGGACGGGATAGGGGCGTCCCATTCCATGAAGATATCGGGATATTTCTATCCCACAGAATTTAAAACTTTGGTTCAAAGACACAATAATTTTTATTTTTGCCGAAGTTAGCCAACAAGTACAAGCCCTATGCCATCTACATGGGGCATGGCCAAGTACAGTGCACGAACGTTTGATAATAACTCTCAACCTGACATCAACATTTGCTATTTGGTGCTGCTTTCCTTGCAAACAGAAGTTTTAACAAGAGGAATAAAACATAAAAGGCCTTCCACCATGTGAAGATCCAGCTTATTGCTCATAGTATTTATACTCACATAGGGGATCATCCCTATAAGTTTCTCCCTCTTGGAAAAGAGTACAGGAAAAATCACATAAGAAGCTGTATCCATTCTAACCCATGGATTATAAGCCAAAGAGCCAGATTGTAATACAAATCCCAGCTTACAATTTTTTGTCACTTACTACTGCAAATATTATGTTAACAGATGTATGTGTTAATGTATACATAGTATATTCTCTCCTTTTGCTACTGTTCTGACCAAAAAGGATATTACTGGTGTCGTTTAAGAATGTTAACAAGCATTTCAAAATTCTCAAGATACCATCAGGATGTATGCTTGTGTCTTCCTTTTTCTTTTTCTTCTTTCGAAGGAAAGGTTTGAACAAACATGGCACGGAGGAATGGCAATGACATAACAGCACAGTATATATAACAACACTTGGTTTGCTGTCTGCTGATACGGGCCATACATGCTCTGGTCTGCCTTGGTAGTGGTACAGGGTGGCAAGTACTATGGTACAATTGGTTCATCAAACCTTGTTCGAAGGTTAAATGAATCGAGCTTGAATTTTATGCCAAAGACACAAGCAATGACATGCACATTTTGTGTACAGTAAAAATAAGTATTACCAGTAAATTGAGAATCAGAGGTTCAGGAGCAGCAGCAAACACAATAATGATTAGTCCCTTCTTGCAAACTCAGAAAGGCGCTTTACAATATGAATTAAGCTTTAGATAAAAGCCATTATTTATAATTGACAAGCAGCCACTTGTTCTTGTAAGCCAATAACTAAGGAAAAGGCATCCCTAAGAGATTCCATTTTCAGCCAGCTATTGTGGTTCCATATTGAATGGATGTCTGGTCAGAACACCATCTTTCAAGATCTTTTCGATATCACGTGATGCAGCAGAAAGAAAAAAAATAAAATAAAAAATAATCAAATATGCGGATCAGCCAAAAAAGAACTTGTTTCCACGGGACATGCAAACATCACTATGAAAAAAAGAAATATTACAAGAGGAGATCTCACCCTCAACCTTCGTACATCTAATTTCTCTCTCGTAGGAAGTTCTTCCTTACAAAAGCTCTCTCTCTAGGAAGACCCCCTTGAACCCCTGAGGTGATCGCTGTCCGCTGTCCAGGAGCCTCCCTGCTCCTTCTTTTCTCAGCATCGCATACTCTTTCTCTTCGTGGGTTTTGTTCTCTGGGTTACCGCACGAAGCCTTCCACGCCACCAGCAAAAAATCGAGCCACCACACCCTCTCAGTTTACGAACAGGCCCTTTTAAGGGCCTTAAACATCAATTAGATTAGGTTTAAGACTCCTAATCACACCCAAATCAAGCCCTGGACCGTTAGATCATGACCGAAAACTACCCATGCCCTCCGATCACGCATCGATCCATGGAACAGTGCTGTGGATCTCGAGAAACGTGTGGAAAACGCCCACGCAGTCCATGCGATGGATTGTGCACCATCCGATCCACGGTGGACTGGGCAAACAGGCTCCCAGCAGGCGCGCATGGGCCTGGGCAAACCAGCATGCCCACGCGGCTGGGCCTGGGCAAACCAGCATGCCCATGCGGTTGGGCCTCGGCCGCGCCCCGCATGCCCAGGCCTGGGCCGGTCCGCGCACCCTGCGCGCGTGGGCCTGGGTCGGCCAGCGTGCCCGGGCCTGGGTCACGCCCTGCGTGCCCGACTCGCGCGCTGCCGCACCTGGGCCGCGCCGCCGTCGCTCCGCAGGCAGCTGGCGGTCCTTCGCCACTCCAGATTTCGTACTGAATTCTCTCGCGTATATCTCCTCTGTCCGAGCTCCATTTGGGGTAATCTTGATTTTGTTGGACTCCACTTTTCGTCATGGATCTCGCAGTGGGCTCAATATGGATTGAATATCGAGACATCAAATCCTAACAATCTCCATCTCAACTTGATATTCGACCTCCTCCTGATTTCGAGAGCTTCTGGATCTCCTCGCCCCCATACCCTGAGATAATTATCTACTGATCATGGATGGACAAACATGGGAGTTGAGCCAGGCCACTTGATCCCATCTCCATCGTATGCTGTGCTCCTCCTGACCTGAGACCTGCTCGGGGCATCATCCTGCGGTAATAGAAATCTCACCTTGCGACGTTGCTTCTTATCCTCCCGAGTCTCCCGTCTCATGCCCGATCCACCTCCACCTGGAGCTCCATCTTGCTCTGGGCTTCTCCTGGCTCCTAAAGCTCCACCTCGTAATAATGTCCTCTCCTCCCCTTCTTTTTCTCTAGAACAATCCTATTGTCATGTAGCACCTTCAAGATTCTCTCACCAGCTACCATCCTGTAGCCTCTCGAATCCAATATGCTCAGTGAGATAAGATTCCATCTGAAATCGGATATGTATCGGACCTTTCCTAATCTTCTCACTGCACCATCATGTGTCCTCCAACTGATCGTCCCGATGCCTTTGATCGCACAACTCAATCCATTCGATAGATAAACAGTACCCTCACTGTTCTATAGGGAGTCAAACTGCTCCTCTCTATTGTTGGGAATAGTGTCCCAAAGTCAATCGTCAGTCTGTTGACGGTTGTGCTCTTTCTTGTATTAGTATATGAATTATAAATAAATAAAAATTATTTTGATATTTTTTATCACAAATTATTTTATCTTCTAATGAACTCCTGTGTTGTGGTGAAGTCCTTAGGACTATTTAGACTCGACAAAGGAGGATTTGTTGTTTAGTCCTTAAACCTGTTCGCGATCAAATGATACGTTGTTACCAAGGACGACAACGTTTATCAAGCATAGGTCGTTGTGTGCCATGTGGGTTGGTTGTCCTCTTAACCAAGGAGTGTGGAGACACTGGTATGGCATACAGATGAGATGTAAGGGTACATCTGCACTGAACGTGACCGACTCCGGAGCTTTTTCTGCTGTCAAGATTTACTCCGATGAGATATGGGTATAACTGTCCCTTCGACCTGAGACCACCACGGTGACTTACAAGCAACTCACTGCACTTAGGCACTGGACTACCTGAATTTTTAATTCAGTGACGGAAGGATGCTAGGTGTAGTCAAGTACTTGTCGGTGCGTGTGACAAGATGGGATTGACCACTCCTGTTCAGGAGCTGTGTACAGTCATGTTTCAATTTAGCAAAATCTTGGCTAGGATAGTCCTAGTGAGGAGTCACAGGACTGTTTGAGTTGAGCATGAATCGGATGATCTAATCAGGGTTGACAGTTTAACCCTGAGTCTTCCTAAACACAGGGGTCGAAAGGGATGAATTATACAGTAATCATATTCACGTAGGTTATGAATATTGTGATTGTGACTATTCGACCTATCTGGATGTCGGGTACCATTGCTAGATGGTCACTTCAATTAGTACAGGAATTGGTTCCTGTGCTACCAGCTTAGGTTCGAACCTGCGGGGTCACACACATTAGAGGTTCCTATTTGATCTGATGGCTGATGAAGAGTCCTAATGCTCATGAACTATGAGTCCTACGTGTCTGAAACTCTATGATCGAGAATCAAGATTTTCTAATCATGAGTTCCATACATTTTGGGTACCGAGGTCAAGAGTCCCACTGGTTTGGGACTTTTTGATCAAGGTTTCATATTGATGGACTTTGATGTCCGATTGCCCATCGAATTTGGACTCAGTATTTATGAGAGATTTAATTAATAATTTGATCACTAATTAACTCAATTTGATTGAGTAATTATTTTTGGATCAAGTCCAATTGAATTGGATTCAGTTGGGTTTGACCCGATTAGGTTAAGTGTTGACCTAATCGCCAAGGTGATTTGATCCCTGATCTGATCAGGGGTTGGGCTTAGTCAATTTCTGATTTGATTAAGATTTTATTGAGCCTAATTAAGCCTAATTGTGTTGGGTTTAATTTAGTCTAATTGTGTCTAACTTATTTTAAATAAGGTTGGCTCAATTGGATTTCAAACCACCTTGACTAATCTCCCTGCGCCACCTCACTTCACATGCGCCCATTTGAATTCACGAGAAACGAGTTCTCATGAATTTTCTTCCATGCAGAAGCCATCCCATGCCCCTTCTTTGTGCACCATTTTGAATGGATAAGGATGAGATTGGTTGGCTATTCAAATTCAAAAGATGTTTGAATTTGAATGGATAACAAATCTCTGCGTCCACCCTTTATTTTGTGCGCCCCTTCTTCCACATGAGAAAAAGTTTCTCGTGTAAAGTCTCTACGCACAAATATGCCCACGCCCCTCTCTTCTCATGCATAGAGTGGATAAGAATGAGTTGGTTGGCATTTGAATTCAAATTCGATTTGAATTCAAATGAGCAACCACTTATCTTTATCCTCTCACGTGGAGAAAACGCTGCAAAGATGCGTTTTGCTCTCCTTTTAAAAGGAAGAGAAGATAGGGCATGCGCAAATCTAATCCTAGAGAGAAGGGTGGCGTGAGGAAGCTTTCCTGCGTGAGAAAAGAAAAGAAAAGGAGAGAAAAGAAAGAAACAGAGTGGGCGCAAGTTTCTTCGGTGAGTACCCTAGGGTTTTGGCCTAGGGTTTGGGAAGTGAGAAGATGAGCTATGAGTATCGTGAGCCCACCAAACTTCAGGGAGAGCTTGATCAACCTCTCAAGCACCTCTGCTGATGATTCAGAGCATCCAAAGAGTCAGCAAATTAAGATCAAAGGAGTTCGATCAACATCGGTTGTCAAAAGTATTCTGTGATGAACTAGCATTCGTGAGGAGTCGATCAGACCGGGAGCTTCATGTGGATGATCCACAGAGACCAGACATACTATGTGACTATTTTGCAATGATCAGATCCTCTCGACGGTGATCAGATTACGGCGATCGACTACCTACAGAAAGATAATGTGTTCTGAACACATAACAGTAAAATATTTACTGTAGAAGTTTGAATTTCAAATTTAAATGCATGCTATATATATATATCATATTTAGATCTTTGTATAAAATTTATACATATTAATTAATTAAATTAATTAATAATTTCTACTGTAAAATAGTAATTTTGAAAAGTTTTAAAATTATCGTTTTACCCCGGCATCGAAATTTCACTTCAAATGGTATCAGAGCGGGTTCTAAAATATGATATACATTTGCATGTGTACATTAAGCAGTAATCTAAAAGTTTAAATTTGAAATTTAAAATTTAAAATTTAAAATTTGAATTTTAAAATTTGTTCAAAATTCAAAATTCAGAAATTTGAAATTTAAAATTTAAAATTTGAATTTTGAAATTCAAAATTCAAAAATTTGAAATCCAAAATTTGAAATTTAAAATTTGAAATTTGTTTGAAATTTCAAATTTGAAATTCAAAATTTAAAATTCAAAATTTGAAATTCAAAAATTTGAAATTTGAAATTTGTTTGAAATTTAAAATTCAAAATTCAAAATTTAAAATTTAAAATTTAAATTTTAAAATTGGTATATTTAGATATACTTGATCCAAGTAGCAAGTAGTCTAATTGGGTTGGTTGCCATGGTCGTCCGGTCATAGGAAGAAAGTAGGGTTTAAAGGCCCTCTCCTCCCATTCGATGGGGTTCTCCTATGGCAGTAGGGGTGTCGATACGATTATATCCCATGCAGATGAAGCAGCGAAAGGACTTAATTGTAAATATTTCATTGTAAAATTTATCATGAATGTGTTAGATTAGATCTAGAGAAATATTCATGATTTATTTTGATTTAGTTATTTTCTGTTATGTAATTAGCAATAGGATTGCTGTTTATGAAATGTACTGATCCATTTGTGAAATGAGTCAACACATTTGGTGAACAGAAAATAAAACCTTTCAAATTTGAAAATTATTTTCAAAATACCAAACCCTGACCCATCAGCCCAAATACTTAATTAAAAGAATTAAGTGTTGTCTAGTTGGTCTAGAATTGTGAATTAAGACCTAAGACAATTGCATAAACTTGTGGGTCAATGAGTTAGATGGATTAGGTCCATAATTGGGTTAGATCTAAAGTTAGCTTAAAGAAATGGACTTAATTAGAGTAATTGATCAAATTTAATCAAAAGTTGAATTAGATTAGGTCAAGGACACTCTAGACTCAACTCCAATAGTTGTAGTTGAATGGGTCCATGTCTTTAACTAGACCAAGATGAACTTAATTCATGACTACACAGTGGAACCCTATTTACTAAGTTGATCAAATTAAAACTAATAAATCAGTTGGTGTCTAAGGTAAGTTCGGCAGTCTGACCAGTGGTTTTTAAGTGGGAGCTACTCGCATTGATTCGATCTCTGACGAGTTAATGGCATATCCCCACCACTGATCTCACTTACCTGGCCAACCTGGTGAGTTAGGTTTTGATTAGATCACTTGATGATTAGGGCTCACCTATGTCATTAGGTAAATCAGTGTGACTGATTTAGGTGCTCCTAATACCGATTTTAATTAAATCTTTTTTAATTTGACTTGGTGAAGTTAGTGGGAGGATTGAAATTGGCTGGTTAATTTCTTCTCTTCTATCCTTTAATAAAAATCCTCAAAAATTATTAGGTCCCTAAAATGATTAAGTTATAGTGATAACTAAGTCATAGCCTCCCATTAAATGAGTGATAATGAGTCTATTAGTTTAATAATCATTGGAGGTCCAAAGGCCTGGTGCTTATTGACTAATGAAATTATCATTCATAATATGATAATTTGGTTGAGTCTTTCTAATGGTGGTCAGGTTGGCCGGCCAAAGTCGGATCTGATCATTTATTGGTCCGATTCATCAAATCTAATCATGTTAATGGTTGGACCTAACCAGATCTTTTCAGTGGAGGCCAAAACCTACTGATTAGGTTCTGGGGCAAAATTAATTGCTAGAAGTTGTTTAGAGAAACAACTGGTTATGAACCTACCCATAGATGCACATGGATTGACCCACCAAAGTTGGGCTCGTGTGTAGTCTGTGTGGATTCTAGTACCCACTAAGAAATTAAAGTAATTCTTCGAATTGGAGGTTGAGGCTATCAGTTCATTAAAATATTGAGAGAAACTTTAGACTAAAGTCCAAGTCTTTAGTAGTAATAATTTATATACTAATAAAGATCTGATTTTTCTTTATGCAACTATGGCCACTACCCTGTCGCTCCAGTCATTATTAGATAATGATAAGCTCATGGGACCTAATTTTGATAGCTGGTATCGAAAATTGAAAATCATCCTTGAGCATGAGTGGATCCTTTATATAGTAACGGATCCGGCACCTGAGGAGCCAGCCCCGAACGCTAGAGGGGTGGTCCGAGATACTTATCAGAAGTGGCTCAACGACCACACCACCGTTCGATGCATAATGCTGGCGGCAATGAATGATGAGTTTAGTTGCAGGTTCGAGAATGCCCAACCACAGGAGATGCTTCAAATATTGAACGACTTCTTTGGCATGCCTGACGATGTTGAAAGGCACAAAATTAGTTGTGCCATTTTCAATACTCGGATGAGGGATGGGGCCTCAGTCACTGATCATGTACTGTATATAATCGAAATGATTGAGCGCCTAAGTAAACTGGACTTTTCCTTGCACGAGTAGCTCGGTAAGGATGCGATCCTTAATTCTTTGCCCAAATCTTTCCTCCCCTTACTCATTTTCAGATGACAAAGCCTGCAGTGAACTACCACGGCTTGTTGGGGTTGCTGCAGAACTTTGAGAAGGATCACCAGCTCCATAAGGAGTCGGTGAATGTTGTGGGAGGGTCTTTTTTGATCGTCGATCCTTTGAGAAAGAAAAGAAGAACAAGAAAAAGAAGAATAAGAAGGTGCAGCCGCATGCTGGGACGTCTGCACAAGATTAGACCAAGAAGCGTAAGCCCGACCAGAGCCAGACAGAGTGCTTCTTTTGCAAGAAGCAGGGGCACTGGAAGAGGAACTATCCTTTATACATTGCCTCCCTGGACCCGAATAGGCTGAAGAAGAAGTAAGGTAATTATATGATAACACCTTGCAATTTTTTCATTTGTGATACTACTGCTTGGGTATTGGATACCGGAAGTCTTTATCATATTTGTAATTCGAGCAGGGTCTGCAGGTCAGTAGGAGATTTGATGAAGGCGAGAGGTTCCTAAACATTGGAGATGGAAGCAAAGTTCCAGTTCTAGCTTTAGGAATCATGAACCTTGTAATCAATTCTCGTAATATAATTCTAAGTGAATGTCACTATTGTCCAAGTTTTTTATTAAATATTATTTCTGTAGGCCTTTTGGCCATGAACAGTTATGAATTTTTAATAAAAAAAATATTTGCAATATCATTTTGAATGGTGTTACAATATTTGTTGGACAACTAAATAATAAAATTTACTTACTATCACAGCCTGTTAATGTGGTTCAAACCTCCGATAAACACCCTAGAATGGATAATGTGTCCGAAGTCTACCTTTGGCACTGTAGGCTAGGTCATATCAATAAGAATAGGATAAACAGGTTGGCTCAAGAAGGAATTCTTGAAGTTGGTGATTGTGAATCACTTTCAACCTGTGAGTCCTGTCTTCTTGGGAAGATGACCAAGTCACTTTTTACTGAAAAAGGTGAGCGAGCCAGTGAACTCTTGGGTCTGATACATTCTGATGTATGTGGACCCATGTGCTCAAGTGCAAGAGGTGGATATTTCTACTTCATAACCTTCACAGACGACCTATCGAGGTATGGGTATATCTACTTAATGAAGCATAAGTTGGAGTCGTTTGAAATATTCAAACTATTCCGAAATGAGGTAAAAAAATAAACTGGAAAGTGTATTAAAACTCTTCGATCTGATCAAGGAGGTGAATACCTTTCCAATGAGTTTCTGACATATCTTGGGGAGAATGGGATTCTCTCTCAGTGGACTCCTCTTGGAACACCACAGCATAATGGTGTGTCTGAAAGGAGGAATCGGACCTTGTTGGACATGGTTCGATCCATGATGGGGTTTGCTGGTCTGCCGATCTTTCTCTAGGGATATACGCTCGAATCGGCTTGTTACCTTCTAAATAGGGTTCCGAGTAAGTCTGTAACCAAAATGCCATATGAGATATGGATAGGACGTAAGCCAGTACTCTCGCACCTTAGGGTTTGGGGGTGTCCAGCTTATGTTAAACATTTAATTACGGACAAGCTTGGACCTAGGTCTGACAAGTGTTATTTCATAGGGTATCCAAAAGAGACCAAAGGGTATTATTTCTACCTAGCTGATGAGCAAAAGATGTTTGTCAGCCTTAAGGTAATCTTTTTGGAAAAGAAGTTCCTTGGTGAAGGGACTGTTGCCTCTAAGGTCGAACTTGAGGAAGTTCAGCAGGTGAAAAATCCGACACAAGTAGCTGAATCTGAACTGGATTTGGTTAGATCAAATCCAGAGCCCATTGTTCCTGCACCCTTAAGGTGGTCTGATAGAGTACCATGTCAACCAGATAGATACTATGATTTCTTGGTCCAAAACGGTGATCCTGTCGAACTTGATGAAAACGATGAGGATCCGATCACCTACATGGATGCAATGTAGAGACCTGACTCTGAGAAATGGCTAGAGGCCATGAAATCCGAAATGGAGTCTATGAAGGTCAATGATGTGTGGACATTGGTTGACCCATCTGAAGGAGTAAAATCCATAGGGTATAAGTGGGTCTTCAAGAGGAAGAGAGACGCAGACAGAAAGGTAGCGACCTATAAAGTCCATCCGGTTGCCAAGGGATATCGTCAACGTTATGATATAGACTATGATGAGATATTTTCTTCTGTGGCAATGCTCAATTCTATTCGGATTATGCTTGCGATAGCTGCCCATCTGGACTATAAAATCTGACAGATGGATGTGAAAACAGCTTTCCTAAACGGAGAGCTGGATGAAGAGGTGTATATGATACAACCTGAAGGATTCACATCCACAGATGAGTCTAAGGTGTGCAGGCTACAAAGGTCTATTTATGGACTTAAGCAGGTATCTCAGAGTTGGAACATACATTTTGATAGGACGATCAAGAGCCCTGCATTTATAAGTGGGCTAATGGTCCTGTAGTGGTATTTCTTGTATTGTATGTGGATGACATTCTCTTAATCGGAAATGATGTCCCTGCATTACAGAAAATAAAGATTTGACTGTCGTCACAGTTCTCCATGAAGGATCTGGGAGAAGCTTCCTACATCCTAAGGATGAGGATCTATAGGGATAGATCTAAAAGGTTGCTTGGCTTATCCCAGTCCACATACATTGATACTATGCTGAAGAGGTTCAACATGGAGAATTTCAAGAAAGGCTATCTACTGATAGGCCATGAAATTTCTCTCTCGAAGAGGGATTGTCCGACAATACCTCAAGAGTGAGAGCGTATGGATAGAATTTCATATGCTTTGGCAGTTGGATCTATCATGTACGTCATGACATGTATACGACCAGATGTGGCATACTCACTAGGGGTAGTGAGTAGATACCAATCTGATCCAGGGGAGAATCACTGGAAGGTTGTTAAAACCATCCTGAAGTATTTAAGAAATACTAAGGATCAGTGGCTTGTTTATGGTGAATCGGACTTGAGACTTATAGGGTTTATAGACTCTAGTTTTCAGTCTGATCACGATGACAGCAAGAGTATGTCAGGATTTGTTTTTACCCTTAATGGTGGGGCTGTCTGCTGGAAGAGTTCCAAGCAGCACACTGTGGCTGATTCAGTTTGCGAGGTAGAGTATGTCGCTACATCAGATGCTACCAAAGAAGCAGTGTGGCTGAGAAAATTCATCACCGAGCTCGGAGTAGCACCCTCCCTTGTTGGTCCAGTTCTGCTCTACTGTGACAGCTCTGGAGCCATTGCTCAGGCGAAGGAACCGAAGGCACACCAACGGATGAAGTATATTCTGCGCCGCTACCATCTCATCTGGAAAATCATGGATCGAGGTGACGTCGACCTTCAGAAGATCAACAGAAAGGAGAACCTGGCCGACCCATTCACTAAAGCCATTACGGTGAAGGAGTTCGACGACTTCAAGTCAAAGATGGGTATTAGATACTGCACCGATTGGCTTTAGGCCAAGTGGGAGATTGTTGGAAATAGTGTCCCAAAGCTAATCGTCAGCCTGTTGATGGTTGTGCTCTTTCTTGTATTAGTATATGAATTATAAATAAATAAAAGTTATTTTGATATTTTTTATCGCAAATTATTTTATCTTCTAATGAACTCCTGTGTTGTGGTGAAGTCCTTAGGACTATTTAGACTCGACAAAGGAGGATTTGTCATTGAGTCCTTAAACCTATTCACGACCAAATGATACGTTGTTACCAAGGATGATAATGTTTATCAAGCATAGGTCATTGTGTGCCATATGGGTTGGTTGTCCTCTTAACCAAGGAATGTGGAGACACTGGTATGGCATACAGGTGAGATGTAAGGGTACATCTGCACTGAACGTGACCAACTCTGGAGCTTTTTCTGCTGTCAAGATTTGCTCCAATGGGATATGGATATAACTGTCCCTCTGATCTGAGACCGCCACGGTGACTTGCAAGCAACTCACTGCACTTAGGCACTGGACTGCCTGAATTTTTAATTCAGTGACGGAAGGATGCTGGGTGTAGTCAAGTACTTGACTTGTCGGTGCGTGTGTCAAGATGGGATTGACCACTCCTGTTCAGGAGCTGTGTATAGTCGTATTTCAATTTAACAAAATATTGATTAGGGTAGTCCTAGTGAGGAGTCACAGGACTGTTTGAGTTGAGCACCATTCGGATGATCTAATCAGGGTTGACAGTTTAACCCTGAGTCGTCCTAAACACAGAGGTCAAAAGGGATGAATTATACAGTAACCATATTCATGTAGATTCTGAATATTGCGATTACGACTATTCGACCTATCCGAACATTGGGTACCATTGCTAGATGGTCACTTCGATTAGTATAGGAATTGGTTCCTATGCTATCGGCTTAGGTTCGAACCTACGGGGTCACACACATTAGAGGTTCCTATCTGATCTGATGGCTGATGAAGAGTCCTAATACTCGTGGACTATGAGTCCTACGTGTCTGAAACTCTGTGATCGAGAATCAAGATTCTCTAATCATGAGTTTCACACATTTTGGGTACCGGAGTCAAGAGTCCCACTGGTTTGAGACTTTTTGATCAAGGTTTCATATTGATGGATTTTGATGCCCGATTGCCCATCGAATTTGGACTCAGTATTTATGAGAGGTTTAATTAGTGATTTGATCGCTAATTAACTCAATTTGATTGAGTAATTATTTTTGGATCAAGTCCAATTGAATTGGATTCAGTTGGGTTTGACCCGATTAGATTAAGTGTTGACCTAATCGCCAAGGTGATTTGATCCCTAATCTGATCAGGGATTGGGCTTAGTCAATTTCTGATTTGATTAAAATTTTATTGAGCCTAATTAAGTCTAATTATGTTGGGTTTAATTTAGTCTAATTGTGTCTAACCTATTTTAAATAAGGTTGGTTCAATTGGATTTCAAACCACCTTGACTAATCTCTCTGCGCCACCTCACTTCACATGCACCCATTTGAATTCACGAGAAACGAGTTCTCATGAATTTTCTCCCATGCAGAAGCCATCCCATGCCCCTTCTTTGTGCGCCATTTTGAATGGATAAGGATGAGATTGGTTGGCCATTCAAATTCAAAAGATGTTTGAATTTGAATGGATAACAAATCTCTGTGCCCACCCTTTATTTTGTGCGCCCCTTCTTCCACATGAGAAAAGGTTTCTCGTGTAAAGTCTCCATGCATAAATATGCCCACGCCCCTCTCTTCTCACGTATAGAGTGGATAAGAATGAGTTGGTTGACATTTGAATTCAAATTCGATTTGAATTCAAATGAGCAACCACTTATCTTTATCCTCTCACACAGAGAAAATACTGCAAAGATGCGTTTTGCTCTCTTTTTAAAAGAAAGAGAAGATAGGGCATGCACAAATTTGATCCTAGAGAGAAGGGTGGCATGAGAAAGCTTTCTTGTGTAAGAAAAGAAAAGAAAAAGAGAGAAAAGAAAGAAACAGAGTGGGCGCAAGTTTCTTTGGTGAGTACCCTAGGGTTTTGGCCTAGAATTCGGGAAGTGAGAAGGTGAGCTACGAGTGTCGTGAGCCCACCAAACTTCAGGGAGAGCTTGATCAACCTCTCAAGCACCTCTGCTGGATATCCAAAGTATCCGAAGAGTCAGTAGATCAAGATCGAAGGAGTTCGATCAACATCGACCGTCAAAAGGATTCTGCGACGAACTAACATTCATGAGGAGCCGATCAGACCGGAAGCTTCGTGTGGATAATCCACAGAGGCCAGGCATACTGTGTGGCTGCATTGTGATGATCAGATCCTTCCGACAGTGATCAGATTGTGACGATCGGCTATCCGCACAAAGGTAATGTGTTCTGAACACATAACAGTAAAATATTTACTGTAGAAGTTTAAATTTCAAATTTAAATGCATGCTATATATATATATATCATATTTAGATCCTTGTGTAGGATTTATATATGTTAATTAATTAGATTAATTAATAATTTTCACTATAAAATAGTAATTTTGAAAAAAATTTAAAATTACCATTTTACCCTTGCACTAAAATTCACTGCTGGAAAGAAGTAGATACCTTATCATATATCTCTAGGATATCTCTCTCTGAATCGTTACTGTCCGTCGCCACAGCAGCCATCATCCGATTTTTGAGTTGAGAGCAATCTCTAACTAGATGCCCCAACTTATCATAGCAGTAACACCTGATTTTGCTCAAGTCCCTCCTGGACTTAGACCATCATCGTCGTGATCTTCTGTCGCTCCGTCTACCACCTCCTGCTCCTCTAGAAGCCACCAAAGCTGAACTACCGACACCTGAGCTTGAAGCTGGATTCTCCCTCCTGAGAACCTCGTTCTGGAGTATCGCCACGGTGACCTCATCCATCTTGATGGTGCTCTTTCCCACTAAAAGAATAATTACCAAAGACTCGTACGAAGGAAAAAGCGACGCCAGTGAAATCAGCGCTCTGGTCTTCTCCTCAATATTCTCACCAATACTAAGGAGCTCAGTGAGGATCTTTTGGAAGTGACTTAGATGCTCTTGCACGCTCTGTTTCTTAGCCATCCGCAGCTAGTAAA
The DNA here is from genome assembly GCF_000442705.2 of Elaeis guineensis. Lineage (NCBI taxonomy): Eukaryota > Viridiplantae > Streptophyta > Magnoliopsida > Arecales > Arecaceae > Elaeis > Elaeis guineensis. The sequence continues at coordinate 97,070,569 of NC_025993.2, read as the reverse complement.
ACTGCCTCTAGAGGAAAAGTGTATTGGTGAAAGATTTCATCATGTACAACTCCTCAAGCTTCGACCACAGCACCGTCGGAAAGGTCTCGCTAAGCACATGGATCACTACCTCATCCGTTAGGTACATGCGAATGGTACTCACCATCTGCTTCTGTAGTCATCTCCAATCCTGCACCTCTATGGTGGTCGGCTTCTCCTTGTACAAGAGAGCATCAATCAACCTTTGTTGGATGAGCACATCCTTCATCCTTGCCTGCCACAAGAAGAAATTACTCTTTCCATCAAACTTGTTGATCTCCATCTTGATTGATTCTGTCTTCTCCATCTTCAGTCTTGCTCAACACCGCTGCAATCTGCATCCTTGTATCGTTTCGCTCTGATACCACTTATTGGGTGGATGTCTGGCCAAGATACCATCTCCCAAGACCTTTTTGATACTGCGAGATGCAGCAGAAAAAAAGAAAAAATAAAATAAAAAATAATCAAATATGTGGATCAGCCAAAAAAAAGAGCTCGTTTCTACGGGGTATGCAAACTTCACTATGAGAAAAATAATATTACGAGAGGAGATCTCACCCTCAACCCTCGTACACCTAATTTATCCCTCACAGAAAGTTTTTTCTCATAAAAGCTCTCTCTAGTAAGACCCCCTTGAACCCCTGAAGTGACTGCTGTCTGCTGTCCAGAAGCTTCTCTGCTCCTCTTCTCAGCGTCGCATTCTCTCTCTCTTCGTGGGTTCTATTCTCTAGGTTACCACACGAAGCCTTCCATGCCACTAGCAAAAAATTGAGCCACCACATCCTCTCAGTTCACGAACAAGCCCATTTAAAGGCCTTAAACATCAATTAGATTAGGTTTAGGACTCCTAATCACACCCAAATCAAGTCCTGGACTATTGGTTCATTATCGGGAACTATCCATGCTCTCCGATCGCGCATCGGTCCATGGAACAGTGCCGTGAACCACGAGAAATGTATGGAAAATACCCACGCGGTCCACATGGTGGACTGTGCATCGTCCGGTCCACGGTGGACCGGGCAAATGGGCTCCCAGTGGGTGCGCGTGGGCTCGGGCCAACCTGTGCGCCCGTACGTTCGGGCCTGGGCCGACCCCGCATGCCCGGGCCTGGGCCACGTGCTGGGCTGCGCCCTGCCCGCCCGACCCACACGCTGCCGCACCTGGGCCGCGTGTGGCTGCGCCACTGCCGCTCCACCGGCCGCCGGCGGTCCTCCACCACTTGGGTTCTGTGCCGACTTCTCTCGCGCATATCTCCTCCGTTCGAGCTTCGTTTGGGGTGATCTTGATCTCGTTGGACTTCGTTTTTCATCACGGACTTCATTGTTGACTCAATGTGGATCGAATCTCGAGACATCAAATCCTAACATTCAAAAAATCTTTCTTTATTTTACAAACCAAATAGGTGATGGTTTTCATTGAACAACCAGTAGACAATATCTTCATTAGGAATCCAGCTCTCCATCCATCTAGCACGAAAAAATAGAAATATTCTTTGGACACAAACAAGGAAACTATGATGACTAATTTTGACATGGAATAAACATTTATGAGTTTGATTTTATAAGAAAAACCAAGCATTTGTTGTCAAAAAGTGTGAAAAAATCAAACATCCAAAGATGATTCACAATGTCAGGGTATTTGTCCTTCGGTAGCCATCTTGCCTGAGGTACTAAATGTTACAAGGATTACCTGTTATTGGACCCAACCTCTCCTCCTCAAGTCGAAGCCGAGCACCCATCAATGGCTCAATAAAACTAGACCACCTCTCGGGATAAGGTGGTGCTACGACATCGGCCCTCACCCGATCTCCACCTCGATTAGCTCCCGACCCAGATCTTGGGTCTCGGGACTTGACCGACAACAACCCACAATCTATGATCATATGGATGATCTTTGAGATCCTCCAACAACCTTCAGGATATAGGCACGACCTATGATCAATATCCACGACTAACTGATCCAGTTTGCAGGCACGATTAACAATCATAATTACAGAATAGTGGGCAAACCCAACTAGTCTGTCAGATCATAGCCATGTAGGCTCTAACAGTCTAACAGATTCCGACGTAACCTACAACACCCTCTCAATAAAAAAAGAGATAAGAAGGAGACCCTTATATTTGGTCGAACTTTGGATGGAAAAGCTAATACTCCGCACATACTCATCTTTCTCCCTTCTTCAACTGTTCTCTAAACTCTGACTGACTTAAGTATCGAAAGATCTCCACTGGACAAACTCCAATGAGTGAATTTTCTTTGCAGATCCTCCGGCCATGGAGGACAGCTTGTGTTCGCCAACGTATCTGACTGACTTCTCAATGCAGCATCGGAGTTCAGCAGCAACACCAAACAATTGTCATCGAATGCTCCATCTCCCGTTTGTGATTGGATGAACAAAAGTATCACATACTTTACCTTCCAAGATTAAAAAAATAAAAAAATAAATAATAGATGAACTTGCATACTGAAAATGACCTTCAAGGCATCAGAAATTTTTGGGAAGAGTACAAAACTGTTCACATCAACATCTCGTGCGTCGTAGACATGCATAAAAGTAAACCAAAAAATTTTGGCTGTCTATACATTCAAATTCAAATTCCAAATTTAGAAACAAAATAAATCGTAAGCACAAGTGCTCCATACTTTATTATAATATATATACATGAACCATACTTCATGATCATTAATAACAGCATCAGCACCCATAAGGTTTTGAGGTATCCGAACAGGAAGAGTCAGAAAGTTTTAAGTCTTCAATTTATAGAACATCAACTCAATCAACAGTCGCAAAAGGTTATACTCATAAAGTCTTCTTAGTTTAATTACCTCTTCAAGAAGACCTCCAACCCAACCTATAACTCCAGGCATAGCTCCAACTAGCTCCTTAATTACCGTCAACCTTCATGAATAAATAATAAATAGTGGAAACATGAAATTTGAGGGCGACACATTTGTTTCTTGGGAAGCAGCTCTCGATGTGGTGACTTTCAGTTACGATGCAGGCAACTAGTAAGTGGCTGGACAAAATAACGGAAAAATTGGTATGAAAAGCATCGAGAAAGACACAAACCAATAGCAACAAACCGTCAACCACATAGTCTAATATTGTTTCAATAAAAAAAAGTATCCTGCACATTCTCCAGAACAAGTTAATTTCCACACAATTGTAGTTCTACATCTGGTGTTCCTTCTGGTCCTGATGGCATTCGCTGGGGTGGAGGATCAGGAAAATTCCAGCCACAGCAGCAGCTTCGCATTCCTCGATACTTAAACCTAAGGCTTTCACTGATGTCTCTTGCTGACTGCCTGCTGTAACAATCATAAGAGGTCGTGCCTGAGTTCCTTGTAACGAAGAAACTGGTTTCTGAGTATCAATGGATTCAAGCTGACCAAGCTCAGAACATCTAGATCTCTAATGACGCTAACCTCTATTGGCATAAAAGAGGTTACAGTAGCAATGCTCAGTTTAACTCCCAAAACTCATTCAAACAAATGAAGCGGGGAAAAATTATGTCAAGAAACAGACAGACAAACACTGGGTAGGTACAGTATAATTCAATTACTTCACATCAGATGCTGAAATTAGACAGCTGCAAAGGAAGAATGATTCATAGAATTTTAAATTATCGATCCTATCTACAAACAGATGAGCGTAAATGAAAGGGGAAAAAAGCAATCGAACCGGTCGTTTCACCAAGGAGATCTGCGCAGGAAAAAATCTACAATTACATGAGAAAACTAGGGACATCTGTTCGACAAAAAAATCGAGCACAAACAATCCTTAAAGCTGCGATCCACCAAATTGACGGGCCTAATTTAACAGGCACGCAGTAATTTAACAACAGCAATCGAGCGAACCATAGCTCATTTGAAGATACAAGAATGCCGATGGGAAAAAGTGGAACTTTTACATGACATGTGAATCGAGAAAACCATTTACAAAACTATAAATAATTTTAACTGCAAATCTCAACAATGCCTTAAAAAGGGGAAGAAAACTCGTTTTTTTTTTGGGGAAAAGACCAAGTTTTTGGCCATTTGGAACAAGAAGAAGACGCACATTTATTGGATTTAACTCCTAATGTATAGCCTAATTATTACTTAGTCAAATTTAACTTTTGGACCAGTCACATGTACGAAATCAATTACGGTTAGCCCAATTAATTAAAGAGATCTATTCCTAGTAAGATTTGAATTAAAAGTTTGACTGTAATTAAAAGTTAGCCTTTTGATGAGATAAGATAAGTGCATGTATAAATAGATATAAATAAAGGTATCATGTCCCCTCCTTCAATTCTGAGAAAGATGTAAATGATTTTCATCGATCGTCTATGTTAAGGAAGAGGGTGAAGAGAGAGAAGATCAGACGTTCTACATGAGAAGATCAGGCATCTTACAGGCCACGTGATTGTTGCATTGTATAAACAATGGCGCAAGGTATGGTTTATTTGTGATTTGATTTTTTGCATGAATATAAAAGCACGATCCAAGTATAACAAAAACTAAAATTATCTAATATGTGGTCAGAGCTCCGGTTTCATGCTTCGTATTCATGTAAATTTTTTTTGATAAACTTTTGGCTTATTTTCAGAAAATTAAAATCAAAGTTTTATATTTTTTGAAATTAAAAAGCTTAGAAAATTAAATTAAGATTTATTAATTTTTTTAAAATAATATAAAAAATAAAAAAAAGAGTTTTGGGGCCCGCTGCATAGGCCGACCCATGTCGGCCGGCGAACGGGATAGCTGCTGATAAGTGATATATTTTTATATTTATTGTACATATTTTTGATAATTTATGGTGCTAACATCTTCTTAAAAATTTAATTTTATGAATAAATTAATTTTTTTTATAAAAATAAATAATAAAAAAAATAAAATTAGAGTATATTTATAAAAAATAGATGTTAATTTAATTGAGTAATTTAAGCACCAAAATGATGAGAAATTTTTAAAAAATTTAATGCATATTTTTAAAAATTTTTCAGACAAAAAATTGGAGCAAAAATGAGCCAAAATACCCTTAAAAAAAAAGCTTAAAAAAGACCTCTGGTGCACGGTGGACCGATCGCTCGGTCTACAGAGCCAGGGTGAGGTCTACAGAAATAGTTATGCGGTTCACAGCGAGAGAAAAATCCTGGACACGATCCAACGGTTGAAATTCAATCCGACTTAGATCCAGCGGTTGCTGTTTATTACCGATTTATAAGAGGACTCTTTTGCACGATCTGACGGCCCAGAAGTAATCCATCATGCAATCGGACGGCTGAGGATGCCCCCGACTGTATTAAGGATTTAAATTGCGCGATCAGATGGTCAAAACTTCATCAGAACCCAGATCCAACGGCTGACATTCGATCCGACTTTGATAAGGATTAAAACTATGGATTTTGGGCAAATCTGGATGGTTCAAGCTCCATCCGATGGTCAGAAATATTCCTAAGAAGATTAATATGATTTCTAAGAGTTTTAAGACTTCTTTTCCTACCAAAAAATTATAAAAAATTCATGTATAAATAGGAGGTCCGGGAATAAGCTTTGTGAGCAAAAAAATTGAGTAGAAAGTGTAAAAAAAATAGAAAAAAAAATTAAATAGCTTTAAGGACCCAAGGAAAAGAAGAAGAGAAGTCGATTCGCTCTACGGAGTACGACGAAAGATGGAGAGGTCATCAACTATCTTTCCGACGAGGCTGATCAACTTCAGATCCTTGTTACAGTTTTATTTTTATTTTATTTTATTATCCCTTTTAAATTTTTTATACTTGAATTTTAATTTCAATTAATGTAAAATTTATTTTCCTACACTTTAAATTCCTGTCTTTTATTTTTTGCATGTAGATGCTAGGATCTAATTAGTAGATCTTAGTACCAATTTATTTTTATACTTTTTAAATTTTTGTTATTTATTTTTATTGTAAGTAGATGCTAGGATCTTGTTAGATCTTAGTACCCGATTTATTTTTTGCACTTTTAATTTTTATTTTTCGACTTAAATTACTTTCTTCAAAATTTTATTTTTTTGTTATAAAATCAAAGATTTCAAATCAAAATCCTACCTTCTCTATGGATTCGACCCGACTCACTACTTTCTATATATTTTTAATTTTTATTGAAGTCAGAATTTTATTGATAATCACGGTATCCTAACGACAGCATCTTGACCCTATCAAATTTTTGGTGCCGTTGTCGAAGAAAGCACCAATTTTAATGTTTGATTTCTTTAGTTTTTTTATGACTATTGCTTACTAACTTTTTTTATCTTTTTGCAGAAAAAAATTCAAAAATTCAAAAAAAAAAGGAAGATAGAAAGCTTCTAAGTTGGTGAGAGCAATCCTAACCCTAGCCTTAACTTTTTTTTAGTATTAATTACTATTTTTTTAATTAACCTAAACTTCATCCATATAAACCTAATAAAAATTGCATGACAAGAGTAGAAACTTAATTTTTAGGAGCATTCATCATTGTAGATTTATTTTTGATGATCGCTGGAGATAAGGTAAGCTTTTAAGTTTTATTAGTTTTATGCATCTAATTTAGTTGCATAGAACCCCTTGTTTGAAATTGGTTGTGCATATTCATCTTAAATCAATTTAAGGGCAACACCCATAACAAGATAAGGTTGGAATTTCATCACCCTCCCTTGGCCCAAAAATAACCAACCAGCATCCCACATTAACCCTAGCCTAACTAAAATCAAATAAACATGGGCCCCTAGGATCAATTGAGTTCAGTTTGAGTATTGTGGTCAAGTCAAGTACAAAGTAAGTTTGGACTCACCCCTGAAACTAGTGTCTAAGGCTAGAGATTACAAAGGCTCTGCCTAAGTGGACTCGTGGTTATTTAATTGATTCTGTTAGCTTACCTGGCCAATTCAATTGGTGTCTAAGGCAAGCAACGGGAGGACCCCCACGACCTCACCTCTTACCTGACTAGTTGAAGGAAGTGAGAACAAACCCAATTCGTATTTAGGCTAAGCCACTCTACATCGAACTGTTAGGTCTAAGAAACCCATAGGTGTCTAGGTTTAACTGTTTGCTAACTTGATTGCAATTAACACTTAACCACAACTAATTCTTCTCATCTTATGTCTTTAGGTCTCAGACTTTTCTTAAGGATCTCACCTTTAGAACTTTTTTCTTTCTTTCTTTTCTCTTCTTTTTCTTCTCCTTCTTCTTAAAAAAAAAAAATCTCAACAACACACATATTAGGGTTTGCACTAATACATATATGGTATAATTTTTTCTGACCTAGATGAACTTAATCCTGAAATTGAATGACTAATCCATGCTAAACATGCTAATCAAATAGCTAGAAATTCTAAGAACCACCTAAGCAGATGAAAAAATATTTTATTCCTTCCACCTATAACCCATCAATGTTTTCATCATTCTATGGGATCAAATGTTCTGACTCTAGTCCTAAGATCGATCTGAACCTAATAGCCGAAAGATTAGATAAAGTTGACCTTCTTGCCCAGAAATTTGATCAGTTTCTAGCATTAGGTCAACAATCTCCTGCACAATACACACCACCACCTAATTATCAGGAGATTTATTCTATCTGTGCTAGCCCGGTCCATCATGTGAGCGAATGTCCCACGGCTGCACAGTTTTCACTTTTCATTCAAGAACAAGTTCAAGCTGCCCAAGGTTATTCCAAACCTATCAATGATCCATTCTCTAACATATATAATTCAGACTGGAGGAACCATCCTAATTTTTCTTGGAGATCCCAACAGACTCAGGTTTAGACCCAAATTCTTTCTTTGCAAAACTTTTAGAGTAGGCCTCCATACCAGAATTATACGTACAATAGAGGTCAACCCAGTCAATCTATCCAGCCACCATATCAAAATCAGCCACCATATCCACCTCCTTAACAGACTAATCTAGCTGACGATAGATTGAACCAACTTTAACAAATGATCATGACCCAACAGCAATCCCTCGCTAGCCTAGAAGCACAAATAAATCAATTAACTGAATCTACCATGAGGAGAGAACTAAGTCAATTGCCAAATGAACTAATACTGAATTTTAAAAATGACCCATCCATCCACCAATCACCTGGACCTAGTCATCAATCCAATGTCCCACCTAAGAATCTCCAATTTGAAAATGATAAAGTAATCTTTGAGCTTAAAAGTGATAGAATTCTTAAGGACCCATATCAAGTCCAGATGAGTGAGGCTAGTACTGATGCTAGCCAAAAAAAAAATAGAAGAGGAGATTAGTACTAAGACTAGCCCAATAGAAGAACCTGAGCCCAGTATTGATACTGATCTAAGTGATAATGAGAAGAGAGCGGATGAGTTACTCAAGATATATTCATCAAAAGTTTCATTTTCTTTAGCCCCAGAAGTCGGTTCTTCCACTTTTAAATCATCTCCTCCAGAATTGAAATTGCCCTTGGTCATATCTGAGTACATATATTTAAAATCAACTGACATCCTTTCAGTGCCTATTTCTTCAAACTCAACTCCTAACCTAAAAACTCAATTCATTAGCATTTTAGAAGAACAAATAGGAAAAATTCTCAACAATCAAGGGTTTGTAAATGGGTTTGTGAATATATTTCTACAATTAAGAATGAAGATGTGAACTACTTTCTAAAGATTGGTAATAAAATATTAAAATTTATTTTAGACCATTTTTCTGAGATTGGCAATCCAAAACTATTGAAATTTATCAATCCAATATTCGACACGAGATAGATGAGAAAATCAGCATGGTCTGGCTGAAGACGGTAAACTTAGCACTTCCTAGGAGGCAACTCAGTTTTCAAGTTTTTAATTTTTGCTTTTGCCTTTGCTTTCTTTGCATTTTGTTTACGATAATATAGTCTTGCTTTGTGTCTTTTGTAGGGATCTAAAAATAATCTTGGCTAAGTTGGGGGAGAATCAATTTTGAAAAGACTTCTGGATCAGATAACATCTCTCATTTTCTTTCTCTTTGTATGCACCCTTCATTTTTTCTACTCCATTGAGGACAATGTCGATTAAGTTGGAGGGATAATAAAAATTTTTAAATTTTTAAATCCTCAAGTAAGTTAGTATTTAGTATTTAAGCATCTGATTATACTTAAGAATTAAGTTAAATAAAGTATTTTTTAAAAAAAATTGATGTACAGATCAGAGAGTTTGTGAGATATTGAGGGATCAAGTATTAAGAAAACTCAATAAAGAGTTAAGTTTAGAACTTAAATAATTTTTTTTGAGTATTTTTAAATTTTTCTACCAGCATCAAAGAAGAGTTTACTTTTTATGGGCTTGTATAAAGTAACTATATATTTTTTCATATATTTAAAAAAAAAATTCTAAGTACTTCATGCTGAGTAACCGAGCCTCTTTGCCTAAGCAAGCATTGAGTTTCGCATCAAAAGGTATGAAGGACAAATAAGCTTTGTTGTAAAGCTAGTTTTAACTTGTAGCCTGTTTGATTCGAGCAAATAGATTCGAGGGGTATTTTATATCTGGTGCCCTAAAGTCATCTGATTTGGGAGTCATTGACTGAAAACTCGCTACATGGGTCAAATAGAAAGCTTAAGGAGTTAAGACACTCAATAGCAGTACAATGTTTAAAAAAAAAAAGAGAGAAAAAAATCAATCAATAAATGAAAGACGGAAGTAACAATATACTTGTCCATATGAAGGTGAATGATTTGGAGATAAAGGTAGGGATAATTTGAAAAAGTTCAGAAAAAATTTAGTATTTTTAGTTTAACTCTCATATTGACTAGTATTAATACCCCAATGACATACCTCATTTACACTCTATTGAACATCAGTGGCCCTTTTAAAAATTATTTGATGAAATTTAAGATTCTAAGTTAAACGGTACTTGATTTTAAATTCTTTCTTTACTCGAGGACGAGCAAAGTTCAAGTTGAGGAGTGTGATAAGTGACATATTTTTATATTTATTATAGATATTTTTGATAATTTATGATGCTAACATCTTTTTAAAAACCTAATTTTATGAATAAATTAAATTTTCTTGTAAAAATAAATAATTTAAAAAAAAAATAAAATTAAAGCATATTTATGAAAAATAGATGTTAATTTAATTGAATAATTTAAGTACCAAAATGATAAAAAAATTTTAAAAAAATTAATGCATATTTTTTCTAATTTTTCAGGCAAAAACTCGAAGCAAAAATGAGCCAAAATACCCTTAAAAAGCTTTAAAAAGACCTCCGGTGCATGGTGGACCGGCCGCTCGATCCACGAGAATAGTTACACGGTCTACAGACGCGGTTCATAGCAAGAGAAAGATCCTGGGTGCAATCCAACGACTGAAATTCAATCCAACTTAGATCCAACAGTTGCTATTCATTATCAGTTTATAAGAGTACTCTTTTGCGCGATCCGATGGCTCAGAAGTGATCCATCATGCAATCGGACAGCTGAGGATGCTCCCGACTGTGTTAAAGATTTAAATTGCACGATCCAAAAGCTAAAACTTTATCAAAACCCAGATCCAATGACTGACATTCGATCCGACTTTGATAAAGATTAAAACTATGGATTTTGGGTAGATCTGGGTAGTTCAAGCTCCATCCGACGGTCAGGAATATTCCTAAGGAGATTAATATGATTTTTAAGAGTTTTAAAACTCTTTTTTCTACCAAAAAATTATAAAAAATTTATGTATAAATAGAGGATCTGGGAATAAGCTTTGTGAGCAAAAAAATTAAGTAGAAAATATAGAAAAAAATAGAGAAAAAATTAAATAATTTTAGGAACCCAAGAAAAAGAAGGAGAGAAGTCGGTTCGCTCTACGGAGTATGATGAAAGATGGAGAGATCATCAACCATCTTTTCGATGAGGCTTGGCTGATCAACTTCAGATCCTTGTTATAATTTTATTTTTATTTTATTTTATTATTTTTTAAATTTTTTATACTTGAATTTTAATTTTAATTAATATAAAATTTATTTTCTTGTACTTTAAATTTCTGTCTTTTATTTTTTGCATGTAGATGCTAGGATCTAGTTAGTAGATCTTAGTATCAATTTATTTTTATACTTTTTAAATTTTTATTATTTATTTTTATTGCAAGTAGATGCTAGGATCTAGTTAATAAATCTTAGTATCCGATTTATTTTTTATATTTTTAATTTTTATTTTTTGACTTAAATTATTTTTTTCAAAATTTTATTTTTTTATAAAATCAAAGATTTCAAATCAAAATCTTTTCTTCTCTGTGGATTCGGTCCGACTCACTACTTTCTATATATTTTTAATTTTTATTGAAGATGAAATTTGATTGATAATTACGGTATCCTAACGATAGCATCTTGACCCTATCAGCTATCATGCTAGCGATGGCGAACGGGGCAACAACCACAGTCGTTGCCATTCTAGTAGCATGTTATGGACCGAGGGAAGGGGGTGGTGGCGGTAGTGGCTGGATCCACCGCCATTTGTAGTGTCTTCAGTGCAGCTGCGTGAACAGTGGCTTGTGCCACGATGGTGGGAGTGGCGGTGGGTTTTCGCTACCCTTCGATGAGGGCGGAAGTTTGTCGCCCTCTCTCCTGGCTTCTCTGGCAGCTAGGATCGATAGGGGCGATGCTCGACCGCCCGTATGGTGCGGAAGAAGCCCTTAGGGCTTCTTGCGATCAAGGGTGGAAGAAGAGGGTTTGGGTATCGAGTTTTGGATCCTAATGGATCAGACCCAAACCTGTTAATCTAAAATTATTTTAAACTATTTTACAAATAAACCCCTAAAGAACAGTTTATTACGGATAGGTCCCTGCAATTTTCTGACAATTCTTATTTCAAAATAACTATTTTATAGAAAAACCTCTTTTTTTCTGGGATTTACAATTAAGTCCTCCATTGTTAAGGTTTTTGATAAAATCGCTGTAACTTGCTCGTTTTTCATCCGATTTGAGTGATTTTTTAACCATTAGACTCATGATGACTTGATAAATATTTTAGTTTAGTTTTTCATAATATAAAATATTTAAATAATTTATAAATTATTTATTTAATAATTTTACTTACTATTACAATGTTCAAGTATGTTTTTGCATAGTCTCAAAAGGTCTGGAGTACTCTATGGATCTTGGATAGCTGAGTCATTGAGGATTAAAAATTTTTTCTCTCATTATAAATTTAAAATTATATAAAAGCATATCTGTTGTAGTTGACCCAAAGGTGATTGTAATTTGACACCAAATTAATAGAAATAGGTTGATTAACTTAAATTGTATAAAGACAGGGAGTTCTACACCCAAAAGTAGGAATAACCTCGGATTCTTGTAATCATAGTTAGTTAAACTACTGAAAGTACAACTAATATGATGGGTCATAGTTTAAACATAAATTATGTATTCATACCATAATTATTGTTCTTGTTTATATATTTCATATTATTGTTGGTTATGAAAATTATGTAGTGCATATTTTGGCATTATTTATTATGTTTAAATTTATAATTAAATTAGTTGCGACACTTGTTATATGCTATGATTTTTGTCCAAAGGTGTTTTATAGTTGTATAATAAGTATTAATAGCAGAATTGTGTTATGAAATCTGTGTCATGGTCATAATTGTGAGCATGTTCTGTTATTTACAGCTATGACCCCTGCTTCACTATTATCGCATCTATCTAATATTTCTATACTGAATGGATCTAATTATCCTGATTGGCATGAGCAGCTTCTCATTGTCTTAGGATGTCTAGACTTAGATTTGGTTCATCGTAAGGCTCAACTTGATTTACTTACCCCCATTAGTTCTCCTGATCATAAGAAAAGATGTGAAAAGTGAGAGTATTCTAATAGATTGTCCCTTATGATTATTAAGAGTTCTATAGTGAGAGACATTAGGAGATCTATTCCTGATAGCAAATTGGCCTCTAAGTACCTTTCCTCTGTAGAATAGTAATTTACCAAATCAATTAAAGTCTTAGTTGATATCTTTATGAATAAGTTAACCTCTATGAAATATGATGGATTTTTTGGAGTGTGAAAGTACATTATGAAAATATATAATATAGCTGAAAAATTGAATGACTTGGGTATGACAATATCTGAAAACTTTCTTATCTAGTTTATTCTCAATTCTCTTCTATCTCAGATTATTCAATTTAAGATTTTCTACAACACATATAAGAAATCATGGTCAATGAATGAACTTATCTTTCAGTGTGTGCCAGAGAAAGAGAGATCGAAACAAGAAGAGATCCTCGTTGTTCATGTGGTTTCACAAGAGCATCCTAAAAGAAAGAAGGTGAAAAAAGAAAATAAAGGATCCAACGATCCATCAAAAAAAGTTCTCATAAATTGAAATATTTTTTCTGTAACAATGAGGGACATATCAAGAAGAATTGTGAGAAAAAAAAGAAATAATTTGAAAAGAAGGGTATTCCCCTATCACTTGTTTGCTTCAAATCCAATTTTATTGATATTCCTTTTAGTACCTGAAGGATTGATTCGGATACTGCAATTTATGTTTCTAATTCATTGCAGGGATTTCTTTTAAGTCGGAAGCCAAATGATAGAAGATGGTGGATCTTTATGGAGAACTGGATGAAGTCCAAGATCATTTCAGTTGAGACCTACAGACTTATTATAGACATCGGATTTCAATTAGATCTATATGATATCTTTTATATTCCTTCAGTATCTAAAACTTTAATTTCTTGATCAAAATTTGATTTAAAAGATTTTTCATTTACTTTTTTAAATTCAAGTTTTAAATTAATGAAAAATTTTATTTTGGTTGGTACTAAAATATTGTGTGATGAATTGTATAAAATGAATTAGATTCTTCTTTTGAATAATATTTACTTGCTTTGAATGTTAATATTAGAATAAAATATGGTATTATGAATGAGAGTTCTTCAATATTATGGCATAGATGATTAGGTCACATATCAAAGGAAAAGATGACTAGATTGATTAAGATAGATATTTTATCAAATCTAGATTTTAATGATTTTGATATGTGCATTGATTGCATTAAAGAAAAATAAATTAAAAGTCTTAAAAGATATACCACTAGAAGTCAAAGACTCTTAGAATTGATATATACTGATATTTGTGGCTATTTTTCATCTTATTTTGGAGGACAAAGATAGTTCATCATCTTTATTGATGATTTCTCACATTATGATTATATTTTCTTATTGTGTGAAAAGTTTGAAGCTTTAAAAATCTTTAAAATGTATAAAATTGAAGTAGAAAATTAGTTGGATAGAAAAATTAAGGTTATGAGATCTGATAGGGATGGTGAATACTATGACAGATATAATGAATCTGACCGTAATCTTAGATCTTTTGTCAATTTTTTTGAACAGCATAATATTATAGCACAGTATACTATACCAAAAAATCTCCAATAGAATCGCATGGCTGAAAGGTATAATCGCATCTTAATGGACATGGTATGGAGTATGATTGGTAATTTCTCATTACCCTTGAATTTATGGGGAGAAGTCTTGAAAATCATAATATATATCCTAAATCGGGTATCTAGTAAGGCCATTCCTAAAATTTTTTTTGAGTTATGGATAGATAGAAAATTAAGTTTAGAGTATTTACATATTTGGGATAGTCCTGTAGAGGCTCGATTATATAATCTATAAGAAAAAAAATTGGATCCCAGAATTGTTAGTTGTTATTTTATAGGATATCCAGAAAGGTCAAAGAGTTTTAGATTTTATTGTCCATCACACACTACTAGAATTATTGAAACTGGAATGGCTAGATTCATTGAGGATGGTGAAAATAGTGAGAGTGATAAACCACGTAATATGGTATTAGAGAAAATAAAAGAATCTTTTCTTATTACAGCAACACCTAGAGATATTCCACATGACTTTGTTCAACCTAAGATTGTGGAACATCAACATGTGGTTGATACACCGCTTTCTGAACAGATTGTCAATGAACATGATCTGATTGAAAATAATTATAATAATGATACTAAATCTAAAATATTATAGATGATTATATTATTTATCTACAAAAATATGATTATGATATTGGGATGAAGGATGATCCAGTCTCATTTAAGGATTCCATGAATAGTGATGATTCTGAACTTTGGTTAGATGTCATGAAAGATGAGATAAAATCTATGATTAAAAATTTGTTGAATTGCCTAAAGGATTTAAGCCTGTAGGTTGTACATGAAATTTTAAAACCAAATGGGATCCCAAAGGTAATATCGAAAGATATAAAGCTAAACTTGTAGCAAAGAGATTTACTTAGAAAGAGGACATTGATTACCATGAAATATTTTTTTTCTATTTCTAGAAAGGATTCATTCAGAATCATTATAGTATTAGCACCTTATTTTGATTTAGAGTTACATCAAATGGATGTCAAGATTATATTGTTGAATGAAGATTTAAAGGAAGAGGTGTATATGAAATAGCTTGAAGGATTTTCAGTACAAAAAAATAAAAAGTTGATATATAATTTAAAAAAATTCATATATGATCTTAAACAAGCTTTCAGACAATGGTACTTAAAGTTTAATTTTATCATTGCTTTCTTCATATTTAAAAAAATATTACTGATCAATGTATATATCTGAAGGTGAGTGGGAGTAAGTTTATATTTTTGGTTCCATATATGGATGATATCTTACTAGCCAGCAGTGATTTGGATCTCTTACATAAAACTAAAAAAAATTTTTCGATCATTTTGATATAAAAGATATGAAAGATGCTTCTTATATTTTTGGTATAGAAATTTATCGTGATAGGAGTAAGAGATTGCTTGGTTTATCTTAGAGGACCTATATTGCTAGGATCCGAGAAAGGTTTGGAATGTCTAGCTACTCATCAAGTAAAGTACTAATTATTAAGGATAATAAATTCAGTAAATTTCAGTATTCCAGGAATGAGATTAACAGAAATCAGATGAAGGATATACCCCATGCATCTGTAGTGGGTAGTCTGATGTATGCTCAAGTATGTACTCATTATGATATTAGTTTCACATTGAGAATGCTTCATAGATATCAGAGTGATCTGGATATAGATCACTAAAAAGCTGTCAAGAAGGTGATGCACTATCTTCAAGGGACTAAGGACTATATGCTCACTTATAGGATGACTAATCAGTTGGAGATAATCGATTATTCAGATACGGATTATGCTGGTTGCCTTGATAGTAGAAAGTCCACTACATGTTACATCTTCTTATTGGCTGGTGAAGTAATTTTATGGAGGAGCTCAAAATAGTGTATTATTGCCTATTCTACTATAAAAACTGAATATATAAGCTGCTATAAGACTTCCTCACATGCTCTATGGTTGAAAAAATTCATCTCAAGACTCGAAGTTATGGATTCTATTTCTAAGCTGCTGAAAATTTATTGTGACAATTCTGCTATAGTTTCTTCTCTAATAGTAGCAAGATGGCCAATGCAAATAAGTACATTGATGTTAAGTATTTTGCTGTAGATGAGAGGATTAGTAGTCATTAGGTGTCTATTGATTTTATTGGTACTGCTTGTATGATAGCTGATCCTTTAACTAAAGATTTGGTGCCTAAAGTTTTCAAAGAGCATATAAAAGTTATGGGTATTTGTCATTGAGATATTTAATTTATAATAGATACTTATTTTAGGATCTCTTAATAGCTTAATGACCATTATTACTTCTGTTTAATTATTATTTATATATATTATGGTTGACTTTTATCAAAATTAAAGTAAACAGAAGTGTTATTCACATGACATAACGGTGGGACCATTATCATAAGCATTATGATTTTTGATAGCCTATGTACTCCAGTATATAAGATTGGGTTAAATAAGGATTATTGATGTCATGATATATGGAAGAAAATATGTCAATTGAGATGTATAACCACCATAATCAATATTATGGGATGTTTGGTTAGGAGGAGTAGGGGTCTGGAATCGGAATCGAAATGGGTGACTCCCATTCCAACCGTTTGGTTAGGAGGAGTCCCATTCCGATTCTGATTTCAGGATGAAATGGAAATGGCTCAATCTATATAGAACTTAATCTCTACTCTTTTCTATGGATTCAAATTTTTATTTCAATTTCGATTTCGATTTTGATTTCGATTCCGATCATGAACTAAATGCTTCAAAGGATTTGGTCATTCCGATTTCGATTCCAAGCCATTTTGATTCTCATTCCCATTTCGATTTCGGTTACGAACCAAACACCCCATAATAATTTTTGCTTAATAAAGTATAAAGAATCTTTCAAGGAATAGATAATTGGATAATTTTTAAAAATGAGTGCACACTCATTGGGTCGATTTCAAAATTTGATTCAGGACTGTTATTTTTTAAAATTAAAAAATTTTATTTTTTAAGTAAAATATTTTTAAAAAATTACAAAGTTATTTTTAAGTAATAATATAGGCCAAGTAGAAGAATGTTGGATTTAACTACTAATATGTGGCTTAATTATTTCTTAGTCAGATTTAACTCTTTGGATCAGTCACATGTATTGCATCAATTACGATGAGCCTAATTAATTAAAAAAATCTATTCCCAATAAGATTTGGATCGAAAGTTTGACTCTAATTAAAACTTTAGCCTTTTGATGGGATAAGATAAGTGTCAGTATAAATAGAGGTGCCATGGTCCCTTTCTCCAACTCTAAGAAAGATGTGAACGATTCTCATCGATCGTTCACGTTAAAAAAGAGATGAGGAGAGAGAAGATCAGACACACCATATGAGAATATCAAATGTCTTACAGGCTACATGATTGTTGCATTGCATAAACGATGATGCAGGGTATGATTTATTTATGATTTGATTTTTTACATGAATATAGGAGCACGATCTAGACATAACAGAAATTAAAATTATCTAACAACCTTGAGAGTCGCAAATGAGGAACTGAAGGGCAAGGAACAGGGAAGGTGACGGGAATGCGACTGGCACAGGAAGAAAAATGGGAAGCTTGAAAACAACATGGATTCAAGGTGCAGGCCAAACCTACAAAATAAAGCTGATGATAGAGTTGGAGGGGTGGAAGTCCATCGAAGAATGTCCATCTAGATCTATCATATCCAAATCTATCCAGATATGTATGAAATTCTAAATATTTGATTAATATCTATCTCCCTATCTAGTTCATCAAAAATAAATAAATATAGATATTGATAAAAAAAATATTTAATTTTATTTATAATTTTATTTAATTTTATATAGAATTTTTTTACTTTTAAGAAAAATATATAACTATATTAATATTTTATTAATTTAATTTATCATCCACTTAGTAATATTTTTGATTCTATAATCATAAAATTTAATTATCTAGCTTATATTCATACTCTCAATATGCAATTTGTATTCATATTGTTTAAAACAAATATGGATATAAATTTTACATCCAACTAATATTTATATTTGTGTTTGTATTTATCTGATAAATCAAATATGAATATGGATATACTAATATGTGATCTGTATTTGGTCTGATCTCGGCCTTACAGAGTTGATACACTAAAAATTTGAATTTTAAAATTTTAAATGAATTTATTTAATTTTTTTTAAAAAAATCATTGAAATGAAACTTCCATTCCAAAAGCTATTGACAAAAGGGTTTGAACTTGTGCCCATTTGGAAAAGCCACCAATTGGCTATTGCAGCAAAAACAAATCGTTAATTCTTCATTATTTTCAAAATATCTAATGCTGAGATCCTAAGGAAAAAAATCATCATGAACAAAAATAATAAGAATAAAAAGAAAGAAGGAGATCACAAGGTCAATGGAGAGATAGGGACATGGGATCGGAGAGGGTTCAGGTCGTGACGGTTGGGGGCCTTGTCGTTGGCATCACATAACGCCTTTATGTCCAATGCCTCTATTTTCGATAGTAGTCTTTCTCCCACAGCAATGATCCTTGTTACATCGGAACTGTCAGACAATGTGGGAGGAATCAACAAGGTTTTAAATAATGGATATGTTGCTCCTTGAATTAATTTTGATGATTACAAAATATTTGAGGGGATTACTAATAATTTTGGCTTAAAAAAAGACTTATTGCATTTCAGGGGCAAAATCATAATTTTATCAAGATCTGATTCAGAAGCCTCAAGAGCAAGAACTGAAGACATACAATCTATTGGAGAAAATTTCAATATTTTTGGAAGTATATTTTGTAAGAAAATCAGATTTTTATTTTTGAATCGACCCCATGAGTCGACTCATGGCTTAAAGGGCTAAACGACACGCTAAAATTTTGACTGGCACTCTCTGTGAGTCGACCCCATGGATCGATCCCTTGGCATAAGTCGATCCTATGAGTCGACCTCTGCTGCTTCGCAGGCCAAAATTACAGAACAGTCATTTTCTGTTCTGTTCCACAGAGGTCGACCCTATGAGTCGACCCATGAGCATGAGTCGACCATATGAGTCGACCCCTGTGACGGAAAAGTTTCGCAACGGCTAGTTTTTAACTCGTTTCAATTGCATTTAATGCTCATTTAATGTGCTCTAACGGCTCTATTTCAGCCCAGATTACTCTCCACCATTATTTGAAGTTATATAAAGAGACTTAAAGGAGGAAATCAAAAAAGAAAAAAAAGAGAGAAAAAGATTTTGAAAAAGGTTCTTCAAGCATTCTTGTCAACCCTAAGCAAGAGACCACAAAAAAAAAGAGTTCAAGAAGCTTTTATTTCAAGTTCACCAACTCCTCAAGAGTTCATTAAAGTCTCCAACCACCTTGAGGAAATTAAGAAGAGCTTTTCTCTAATTGTGTAAAGTGTATTTAAAGCATTATTCACTCATTAAAGGAGCTTCATTTGTATTTCTATGCTGTTAACTGTAATACTCTTTTTGAGTCATTATTTTTTATTTTGGAAGGGTTTCAAAATGTGGGAAGGTTGATCCGAACCTTGAATCGGATTGTATTGGGTTGGCTTGTACCCAAAAAATAAGTGTTCTAGCTTGAAATAGCTAGAGTCGGAGGTTCCGACGAGTGTATTCAGGTTGAATATAGTTTAGTGGATTGAAATTCTCAAGTAAGAGCTTGGGGAGTGGATGTAGGTACAAGATTGGCACCGAACCACTATAAATCCTCTTGTTTGTGTTGTGCTTAATTGCTCTCCTTTTAAACTTCTTTATTCTCTTGCATTCTTGCATCCAACCATTACCCGTGCATCAATTACACTCTCCTTACTTATCTTGCTATTGTTAAATATTCTTCATAAGTTGTAAGTTAAGTTTAAATTTTTAGAAACTCAATTCACCCCCCCTCTTGGGTTGCATAGCTGGGCAACAAGTGGTATCAGAGTCTGATGCTCTAGCCCTACTTTGATTTAACCAATCAAAGAGCTAAAGATCTATAGCAACTCAAGTTGGCACTTCTCTAGCCGAGGGGTAGTCCACTAACCGACCTTCACTTTTCAATGGGTCAAACTATACCTATTGAAAAGCTCGGATAAAAATCTTCATTCAAGCATTTGACTATGATATGTGGAGTATCATAGTAAACAGACCACACACACCCACTAAAATTATTGACGGTATGAAATCAACCAAACCCGAAAAAGAATGGGATGAGGTTAATAAGAAAATGGCTCAACTAAATGCTAAAGCCATGAATGTCTTGTATTGTGCCCTAGATGCTAATGAATTCAATCGTATTTCAACTTGCATGTCTGCTAAAAAAATATAGGATAGATTAGAAGTAACTCATGAAGAAACTAATCAAGTGAAAGAATCCAAAATTAACATGCTCGTGCATAAATATGAACTTTTTAAAATAGAGCATGATGAATCTATAACTGAAATGTTTACTCGCTTTACTGATATTATAAATGGTTTAAAAAGTCTTGGTAAGTCTTATTCTAACAGTGACCTTGTGAGGAAGATTCTTAGGTCCTTACCAAGAATTTGGGAAGCCAAAGTGACCGCTATCCAAGAAGCCAAGGATCTGAATATCCTACCCTTAGAAGAGCTTCTAAGATCACTGATGACACATGAGCTGAGCATGAAACAACATCAAGAAGAAGAAGTCAAAAAGAAGAGGACAATCGCCCTCAAATCCATGGCTCAACTTGATGAAGAAACTGATGATACGAAAAATGAAGAGCAGGATGAAGAAATGGCTCTCATTACTAGAAGGTTTAAGAAATTTTTGAAGAAAAGGAAACAAAGAATGAGGAAGAGGCCACCCACAAAAAAAGAATATAGCAAAGAAAAGGATAAAGACCAACCCCTTATTTACTACGAATGCAAGGAATCGGGACATTTTAAGTCTGAATGCCCACAACTGAAGAAGGGTCCCAAGAATTATAAGAAGAAGGCCATGATGGCTACTTGGAGTGGAAGTGATGAGTCAAGCTCCGAAGAAGAAGACTCAAATGAACAAGCCAACTTGTGCCTTATGGCACATGAAAATGAGGTAAATTCTGATACTCCTCTTGACTTTACCTTTGAAGAATTTCATGAAGCTTTTTATGATTTAATTGATGAACTAAAGAAGCTAGGGGTAAAGAATAAAGAGTTAAAATCAAAGAATCAATCTTTACTAAAATAAAATGAGAACATTTCAAATGAAAAGTCTATCCTGCTTCAAGAAAATTTGTACTTAAAGAATGAAATTGCCAAGCTAAAATCAATAGTTAAAAAATTTACCTTAAGTTCTAATAAACTGAATATGATTCTTGAAAATCAAAATATTATTTATGATAAGGCTGGTCTTGGTTACAACCCCTTAAAGAAATAAAAGTTTCTAAAAAATATCTATGTAAACTCTTCAAATAACAAGTTCTCAAACATTACTTGCTTCAAATGTGGTAAAATAGGTCACAAGTCATACACTTGTCTCTCTAACAAATTTTTAAATTCTAATGCAAAGAAAATATGAGTTCCAAAAGGAACCATTGTGACGAACCAAAAAAGATCCAAAAAAGCTTGGGTACCTAAAGTAAAAACTTGACTTTTGCTTGCAAGTGTGTCTAGCATCCCAAGGAGCAAACCAAAAATGGTATCTTGATAGCAGATGCTCGAGACACATGACTGGTGATGAATCTCAATTCATCACACTTGATGCTAAAAATGGAGGGATGGTCACCTTTGGAGACAATGGCAAAGAAAAGATTATCGGTATAGGTAACATTGGTATCACTCTCTCTAAGTACATTGAAAATATTTTATTAGTAGATGATTTAAAACATAATTTATTAAGCATCAGTCAATTTTATGATAAAGGATACAAAGTTATTTTTGAATCTTCTGTTTGCATTGTAACTAGTCCTGTTAATGAAGGCATTAAATTTGTTGGGCATAGACATGACAATGTTTATATGGTAGATTTGAATGATCTATCCAAAATAAACATGCAATGCCTAGTATCCTTAAATGTCAAGATTAATGAGACTAGTTGGCTTTGGCATCGTAGGCTTGCACATATTAGCATGCATTCACTTTCAAAACTCATTAAGAAAGAATTAGTTATTGGTTTACCCAAATTGAACTTTGAAAAGGATAGAATTTGTGATGCATGCCAACTAGGTAAACAAACAAGAGTTTCATTCAAATCTAAAAATATTATTTCAACTACTAGGCCATTAGAATTATTGTATATGAATTTATTTAGACCTACTGGAACTACTAGTATAGGAGAAAAATGATATGATTTTATAATTATTGATGATTTCTCTCATTTTACATAGATTTTTTTTTTGGCACACAAGGATGAAACTTTTCAAGTTTTCTCTAAATTTTATCGAAAAGTCACAAATGAGAAAGATTTTTCAATTCAAGATATTCAAAGTGATCATGAAACCGAATTTGAAAATCAAGATTTTAAAAAATTTTATGATGAAAAAGGAATTGGCCATAATTTTTCGGCACCTAGGACACCCCAACAAAATAGGGTAGTAGAAAAAAAAAATAGAACCCTTGAAGAAATGACCCGTACCATGCTATGTGAAAGCAATCTTCTAAGATACTTTTGGACGGAAGTAATTAACACAGCATGCTACATATTAAATCATACTTTAATTAGATAAATTTTAAAGAAAACTCTCTATGAGCTTTGGAAAGGAAAAAAATCAAATATTACATATTTTCATATTTTTGGGTACCGATGCTTTGTGTTAAATAACGGTAAAGAAAGACTAGGAAAATTTGATGCAAAATCTGATGAAGCAAATTTTCTTGGTTACTCCTCTTCTAGTAAAGCTTTTAGAGTTTTCAACAAAAGAACCTTAGTAGTAGAGGAATCAATTCATGTTGTCTTTAATAAAACTAACGATCTTCCTTCAAGAAAGAATGAAGGTTTTGATGATGCAGATCCTCTTATAGAAGGAATAAAGGAGATCAATCTAAAAGATTCAACAATTCAAGATGATGAAGAACTTGAAGATAAACAAAATGAGGAAGGTGAAGAACAACAAGAACAACCTCAAGGTACAAATAATCTACCCAAGAAATGGAGGTATGATCATAATCACCCCAAGAAACTAATCATTGGTGATCCTACACATGGTGTAAGAACTCGTTCCTCACTTAAAGATGCACTCAATCATTTTACTTTTATCTCTCATCTTGAACCTAAAACCATAGACGAAGCTGAAAAAGATTATAATTGGATTAATGCAATGCAAGAAGAACTTAATCAATTGGAAAAAAATAATGTATGGACCTTAGTATCAAGACCTAAAAACTACTCAATAATTGGCACAAAATGGGTATATAGGAATAAATTGGATGAATATGAAAATGTAATAAGAAATAAGTAAGATTAGTTATAAAAGGTTATAATCAAGAAGAAGGAATTGATTTTGATGAGACTTTTGCACCTATTGCTAGATTAGAGGCAATTAGACTTCTACTTGCTTATGCTTGCTTTATGAAATTTAAATTATTCCAAATAGACATCAAAAGTATCTTTTTGAATGGATATATTGCTGAAGAAGTTTATGTAGAATAACCTTCAGGTTTTGAAAATCATGCTTTTTCTAATCATATTTTTAAATTAAATAAAGCTCTATATGGTTTGAAATAAACACTCAGGGCTTGGTATGAAAGGTTAAGCAAATTTCTACTCAATAATAATTTTTCAAAAGAAAATATAGACACAACTCTTTTCATTAAAAGAAATCAAGATGATATATTAGTTATACAAATATATGTCGATGACATTATTTTTGGGTCTACTAATAAAACTCTTTGTCAAGATTTTGCAAAGCTCATGCAGGGAGAGTTCGAGATGAGCATGATGGGAGAACTCACATTCTTCCTCGGACTTCAAATCAAACAAACGAAGGAAGAAATCTCCATCACTCAAACCAAGTACACAAGAGAATTACTCAAAAAATTTGGAATGGAGAACTCCAAAGCAATTGGCACATCCATGAGCCCATCATGTAAGCTTGACAAGGACAAAGAAGGTAAAAGTATAGACTTAAAATTTTATGGAGGTATGATTGGTTCTCTATTATATTTAACTGCTAGTAGACCTGATATTATGTTTAGTATTTGTCTATGTGCTCATTTTCAATCAAATCCAAAAGAATCATACTTGAATGCAGTTAAAAGAATCCTTAGATATTTAAATGGTACACAAACTCTAAAATTATGGTATTCTAAGAACTCATTAATTGACTTAATAGGATATTCAGATATCGATTTTGCTGGATGTAAATTAGATAGAAAAAGTACTAGTGAAACTTGCCAATTTCTTGGAGTTAACCTAATCTCTTGGTTTAGCAAGAAATAAAATTCGATAGCTCTGTCTACAGCCGAGGCTGAATACATTGCAGCCGGAAGTTGTTGTACTCAAATCTTGTGGATTAAGCAACAACTCGAAGACTTTGGTATCAAATTTAATGAAACTCTCATAAGATGTGATAACACTAGTGCTATAAATCTTACTAAAAATCTAATTCAACATTCTAGGTCAAAACATATTGAAATCAGGTATCATTTCATAAGAGAACATGTCCAAAATAAAGACATAATTCTTGACTATGTTTGTACTAAAAAATAATTAGCTGACATCTTTATCAAAGCCTTAAGTGAAGATAGATTTTGTGAAATTAGGAGAGAATTAGGAATCCTTGATCCATCTGCTTAGGTGTCTCTCTGTTTCTAAGATATCAATGCCAAAAATTCTTTTAGCTTAATTCTCATCTTTTTTTTTGAGCTCAAAAGCCCAAAATAAATATTCTCATGATTAATTTTTGGGTAAACATCCTTCTCCTAATATTTCAAATTTTTTCGAAATTGTTTCATCATTTTTCTTAATTTCTCTGTGCCATGAGTCGACCCCCAGGGTCGACCCTAGGGTAAACTTGTAATATTGACTAAATCCTTCGGGCACTTTCTTTTTGTTGGAAAATCTTCCTTGAGCCGACCCAACTCTTCATCTTCTTCCTTCCACCAAGCCAAAAGACTCCCTCTCTTCTTCCTCAAACCCAAGTTTTTTCCCAAAACTCTTCTCCCACCATCTCTCACCCTCTAAATCACCCTCTTGGAACCAAGCTCCTCCCTTTTCTCCTTCTCCATTTGGAGCAAGTCGAGCTTACCCTAGACTCTACCCGTCTTCTCCAAATCGGCACTCTTCTTCTCCAAAATCCTTATCCTTCCCCTAAAAATCCTTTATCTCTTCCCACATTTGCTCTCCTAAGTTCCTCGCTAGCTCTACTTGTGCAAATGGCTCCGAAGATGAAGCTTCCATAGAGGAAGAAATCAGTTTGCGGGTTGGAAGAAAGTGTGCGCCAGAAGAGACAAGCAACCGAGACCACTTCTGCTTCAAACCCTGCTCCTGCATCTGCTCCAGCTACAACTCGATCTCCAATCAGCCCCTGTAAGGTACCCCTTTTCGATAGGAAGGTAGAGCCCGACAAAAATATTGATTTCAGATTTTTTGAAAAGGAAAAATTTTCTATCGGATCAAAAATTAAGGACCAAGGTTTGGAATTCTACTGCTCCCTAAAAGAAAATACCTATGTGGATCTTGTTAGAGAATTTTATCTGAATTTGGGATACAGCAATGAAACAATAAAATCCACAGTAATGGGTATAGAAATTAGACTAGATCCTATGCTCTTGGGAAAAATTCTTCACTTACCCTGTGAGGGATACACAAACATGGAACTCTCAGTTAAGGAGGAGGGAATAAATATTATTCTAGGAAGAACCTTCACTGGAAGCCTAAACAAATTAGAAGCTAAGATTCTTTCCATTGAGATGAGGCTGCTACACCAAATGGTAACTAAGTTATTTTTCCCTAGAAGTGGTAGATATGATCTCCTCTCTGATCGGGACATCTGCATTATGTATCATATTATTACTCAAACCCCCCTGAACCTCCCGGCATTGATGATTGAGGCTATGAGAGAGACTTTGAATAGGTCCAAGGCACATTTGCCTTTCGATATGGCTCTCACTTTAGTATTTAGGAGGTTTGGAGTTAGCTTTGAGGGGGAGGCAGTAGCTAGGCTATCTCACTCCGACATTATCAACCACCATACTCTGCACCGCATGAAATTTTTTAAGACTGATGGTGGTTGGACAAAAGGTGTGGAAGAGAAAGTTGAGGATAGAGCAGAGGAGGAAGGACCATCATCATCTCTCTGTGATCACAGGGCTGTATCTCTAGATATTTAGTTTGTTTCTGACCACGAGGCTGGGCCGTCAGAGTCTGTGAGGAGACACACTTCAGTTCAGCAGCCGGACAGCAGAGCATATCCTTCAAAGATCAGATTGGCTGATGATCAGATAGAGATGATATCTCAACGTGTAGCCTCCATACATTCACGTCAGTTGGATACTTAAGCTTTTGCTCAGGGATCGACATCTCACGATGTATCTGATCAGACACTGATCCCCCACATCTCCACTGTGTTCCAGATGATTTTTGATCAGTCAGTACGCATCGAGCAGCTTGAGGGTTGTATAGTGAGACTGACTGGTAGAGTATTTGACTTGCAGAGGCAAGTGCTAGCTCTAGCCCATCCACAGTCACATGAGGACATCACTGAGGTCTCAGACCTATCTGCGGAGGCAGCCAGACTGCGAGGAGTCTTAGAGAGTGGTTTTGACTTTCTGAGGAGAGAGATCAGGGGCTCTAGTGAGCATGCTTCCACTCAGTTTACTGCACTGCTACAATCTATTTCAAGAGCTTTGAACTTTCTGGACACCATCAAACTATCTCTTGTAGCTCAGTCCTTTGCTTCTCAGCCTTCAGGATCTTCTCACCCCTCCACTCGTGCTGGCACCTCTTCCCATGGCAGAGGCAGACACGATCGAGATTGAGCTCATGGACATGATCCTTCATCTCCTCACCCCATCTCTAATTCATCAGACTCCGATCCATCCAGTCATGATATCTATTAGATCTAGTATAGTCTGTCTTTTCTTTAGTTTTTGTCTAGGATCTATCTTATAGGCCATGTAATGCAATGTTGACTGATTGACTCTTGGATAGTTTCTATCCATATCTTTTGTACTCTAAGTCAACACTTATGTATTGAAACATCTTTGTACTCACTCATCTTTTGGATATATATATATATATACACACACACACTTTAACTTTCAATGAATATCTCTGATCAAATGGAGTTACTTTTAAATTCTGAAATACTTGAATGACAATATCTTTTCAATGAGCAAAGTGATATATCTTTTATGATTGCTATATTGAGGGGGAGTAAAACAATAAGCAATAAAGAAACAAGCAACAAAGAAGGAAGCTAAAGATGTAAAATCGATCCCATCAAAAGGAAGGAATAGAGAAAATATATTCAAGAAAAGGGGAAAGCAAAGAATCTCAATTGATGCTGTCAAAAAGGGAGAGTAGAGCATCGAGATTGAGGTTGAGCAATAAGAGCAATAAAGATTGAACATTAAGTAAATTGTTAAGCAAATGGGTAATATGTCACATGCTTTTTTTTGTTCTTTCTTTCCAAGCAAATGCACTTATAAGCAAATTTCAAATTTTTTTTTAAACTAATTATGATGCATTTCGTTCCAATACTTGTCTATAATATCTAAGTGATGCATCTTCATAAATTTGAAATTCATGTTCAATGCTTTCTATATGCTTTTGCTCAAATATTTTGTCATCATCAAAAAGGAAAAGATTATTGCTCCTTGAATTGATTTTGATGATCACAAAGTATTTGAGGGGATTACTAATGATTTTGGCTTGAAAAAAGACTTATTGCATTTCAGGAGCAAAATCATAATTTTATCAAGACCTGATTCAGAAGCCTTAAGAGCAAGAACTGAAGACGTTCAATCTATTGGAGAAAATTTCAATATTTTTAGAAGTGTATTTTATAAAAAAAATCATATTTTTATTTTTGAGTCGATCCCATGAGTCGACTCATGGCTTAAAGGGCTGAACGGCATGCTAAAATTTTGGCTGGCACTCTCTATGAGTCGACTCCATGGGTCGACCCCTTGGCATGAGTCGACCCTATGAGTCGACCTCTGCTGCTTCGCAGGCCAAAATTACAGAACATTCATTTTCTGTTCTGTTCCACAGAGGTCGATCCTATGAGTCGACCCATGAGCATGAGTCAACCCTATGAGTCGACCCCTGTGACGGAAAAGTTCCGCAACGACTAGTTTTTAACCCATTTCAATTGCATTTAATGCTCATTTAATATGCTCTAACGGCTCTATTTCAGTCCAGATTACTCTCCACCATTATTTGAAGTTATATAAAGGGACTTAAAGGAGAAAATCAAAAAAGAAAAAAAAATAGAGAAAAAAATTTTGAAAAGGGTTCTTCAAGCATTCTTGTCAACCCTAAGCAAGAGCCCACAAAAAAAAGGAGTTCAAGAAGCTTTTATTTCAAGTATACCAACTCCTCAAGAGTTCATTAAAGTCTCCAACCACCTTGAGAAAATCAAGAAGAGCTTCTCTCTAATTATGTAAAGTGTATTTAAAGTATTATTCGCTCATTAAAGAAGCTTCATTTGTATTTCTGTACTGTTAACTGTAATACTCTTTTTGAGTCATTATTTTTTATTTTGGAAGAGTTTCAAAATGTGGGAAGGTTGATCCGAACCTTGAATCGAATTGTATTGGATTGGCTTGTATCCGAAAAATAAGTGTTCTAGCTTGGAATAGCTAGAGTTGGATGTTCTGACGAGTGTATTCAGATTGAATACAGTTTAGTGGATTGGAATTCTCAAGTAGGAGCTTGGAGAGTGGATGTAGGTGCAAGGTTGGCACCGAACCACTGTAAATCTTCTTGTTTGTGTTGTGCTTAATTGCTCTCCTTTTAAACTTCTTTATTCTCTTGCATTCTTGCATCCAACCATTACCCGTGCATCAATTACACTCTCCTTACTTATCTTGCTATTGTTAAATATTCTTCATAAGTTGTAAGTTACGTTTAAATTTTTAGAAACCCAATTCACCCCCCCCTCTTGGGTTGCATAGCTGGGCAACAGGATACTATAATAGTTTAGGAAGCTCTTCATTATATTGCACATATAATTACACCAAAAAAGTGATGGCCATTATAACACGTTGTTTGGCATTAACACAACATGCTAAAATACAATCAAAGACATCATTTACCTTTTTTCAGAACGAATATACTATACAGACCCAATGTGGATATATGTGATGTTGAGAGCTAGAAGATCCAACAGCTACAGAGGAGCAATGGAAGCAGTCTCATAATATGGCCTCTGTATGATTAGCTACATAAACATCCTCCCAATCAGCAACATTGTTAGTGTTGGTGCAGAATTCTGCCGAAGCTGGAGTTGCTGGAGTTGAGATGACCGCGGCTACCGTCGGAACCTGTAAGGGAAGTCTAAATCAGAATTGGGGTTGCTCCGGCAAGATCCTCCGATGCTCAAGTCAGTACTCTGCTTCAACAGAAATGGAGTGCTCGAGAAAAAATTTTAGTAAAATTTTGAGATAGAGTTTAGAGCTTAGAGAAGAACGTATCTGGAGGTCCCCTTTTTATAGATGAAGAGCGTAACTGATTGACAGCGATGCCTGTAACCGCCTGGTAGTGGGCTGTTCAGAGCCATGCGGAGTTTGTTACGGAGAGTAGTGGCGTCAGGGGTCGTTCAGGGCCACGTGAAGTTTGTTACAGAGAGTGGAGTGGTGTCTGTTATCGCGACTTGCCAGAGAGTGGTAGAGCCCGAAGAGTGGAGTGGTGTCCATTGTCGTGACTTGCGAGAGAGTGGTGGAGCCATGTGGAATCCGTTGCGGAGAGTGGAGTAGGGTAGTGGCCATTATCGTGACTCATCAGAGAGTTCGGATATGTCGGTTGGAGCTCGGCTGGGATATCTGATGGAGCAGAGTGGCTCTCTGTCCCATCGATCTAGGAGAAGCTCGGATATTTTTGAGGCTGCTGACGAGTCTACTGTTGTCGGATGCCTCAGGCGCTGATGCCACAGGCGGGAGTCATCTGCTGTAGAAGCTCGAATGGAGACTCTTTGTTGGTGAAGCCTGGTAGGGGTCCGATTGCTAGAGAAGTCCGTCTGGGATTCGCCTGATGTGGAAGCTCGTTTGAAGGTTATCCGTCGGAGAAGTCCGATTTCATGAAGGATCTGACGGAGGGTCGGCCGATAGCGAAATTCAGAAGGCATTGTAGAAGGTTGACCGGTAGAAGAGTCCGGAAGGCATTGTGGAAGTTCGTCCATCGGAGGAGTCTAGAGGACATTGTGGAAGGTCGGCTGCTTGAGGAGTCCGAATGGAGTTTGTCTGTTGGAGGGGTCTGGTTGGAACTGTTGAAGTTCGGTTGGCACTATTGAAGTTTGGTTGGTGCTGTTGAAGGTTGATGGCTGGAGAGGTATGGAAGACATCGGAGACAGTTGGTCACTGTAGAAATCTGGCCGTTGGAGCCCGTCCGCTGTAGAATCCATCCACTGTAGAAGTTTGGACGGAGTCTGATTCTTGTAGAAGGCTAAAAGGAGACCGCTTATTGTAGAAGCTCAATCGAAGATCGATTGTCGTGGGAGCTCGGAGTAGCGACCTGGTCGGTGGATCCTATCCCTTTGTAGAAGCTCGTCTGGGATCCAGCTATGAAGAAGCTCGGCTGAAGTCTACCTATAATAGAAGTTTGGAAGAAATTTGTTTACAGTAGAGGCTCGAATGAAATTCACTTACAATAGATATCCGAGGTAGACTACCCACTGTAGGAGTCTGGAGCAGACCGCTCGTAGTAGAAGTTCAGCTCTCGCAGGAGCTCGATCGGAATCTTGAAGGCGGTCGATCGTCGTAGAAACTTGGATGGAGTCTGATTACTGTGGAAATCTCATTGTCGGAGAAGCTCGGATATTGACAAAGTCCGAAAGAAGTTCGAAGAATAGTTGATCACTGTAGAAGATCGACTGATAGAGAGGCCTAGAGAGCCTTTGGAGCGGCCCAGTAGATGGGTGGAGAAGCTCATTGTCAAAGAAGTACGGACGGTATTATGGAAGCTCGGATGGTCGAGGGGGTTCAGGGAGACGCCACACAAGGTCGAAAGCCGGAAAAGTCCTGGAAGGATCGATCTTTTACAAACTTTGGCCGGGGGGTATTTTATACCCAACACCAGTCCCCCTACTTCTAAGTTTGGATTCCGAATGAAGGGAGTACAGAAAAATTCTCACGACCGAAGTTGCCCCTCTCGATTTCCGCACTCGATGGTTGCCAGATATTTTGACGCTTGGCGCGTCGATGCCGGAGTCTTTTCAAATCAAAACGATATGAAAAGATTTTTTTGGAATTTTTGCTGGGGCGTGGCTCTAGGTACGGCGTAATAATAATTTTGTCAGCTGTTAGCCATTTTCGGCAGCCTGTCATAGTGAGTGGGACACGCGGTAAGTGTAGGTCGGCTAGAGGAGATTCGCGATCATAACTGCTCCAGGCCCTGTTGTCTATTTAAACACGTCCTCCTCCTTCAGAGGTTTCACTTTGCTTGAGAGAGTCCCTCGGTCCTCTCCTCTTCCCCGAGAGCTCCAGCCTCCTTTAGCATCCTTCTCGGCCTTAGGCATCCTTCGGGTCGATTTTCATCGTCCTTACCATCTTCCTGCACTCCTCGGGCCAATCTAGGTTAGTTCCGAAACTTCTTATCATTTTTTTGTTCTTTCTTCTTCGTATTCCATTCATTTAGCTTCCTCGAGAGCTTGTTTACTGTTTTTTCTGATTTTTTTTTGGGATTTCTTGTGGCTTCCACTTGATCCAAAATATCTTCTGATATCTCCTCTTCTAGCGGTTCTAGGAGTTCGTCAGCCCCAGTTTCTCAAAGTCCTTGTAGTGTAGATGAACCCGTAGTTAGGACCGAACCTCGTCTGATTTTTACGTCGGACACCATCCCCAGCTCCTTGACTCCGGATGAACTCTCACTAATAAGAATTCAGTATGCAGTTTCTCCGGAGTATGAGCTAGAGCTTCTCGAGCCAACTGACCGGACTAGCGCCCCTCTTCCCGATCGCTTCTGTCTGTACCAGGAGGCCTTCCGTGCCGGACTTCGACTTCCACTTTTGCCTTTTGTCATCGCTCTCTTTCATTTTCTGAACATTTTTCTAGTCTCAGTAGCGCCGAACTCCTTTAGATTTTTGATAGGATTTCTTTCTCTTTGTAGTTTAGCTGAAGTTCGGCCGACTATTTCTTTGTTTAGGAATTTCTACACCTTCAAGCGTCATCCCTCGGCAAAAGACTGGTGGTACTTCTCCCTCCAGTTCGGTAGAAAGGGGTTGCTGAAAGGCGCCCCCTCTTCTATCCACAACTGGAAGGAGAGGTTCTTCTTTTTTTTTTGCTGGTTCCTCTTTTTCTTATTCCATCTCTAAGCCATGTTGATCTTCTTGTATTGCAGACATGGACGCAGGCATGGCTCGGAGGTTAGCCCAGGGCTTCAAGACCCACAAAAGAAAAGGTGCCTCGACTCCGGGGTCGGCGAAGAAAGCCAGGACAGAAGGGACAAGCTCGGTCGTGCCTGCTCAGGTGGTCGTTGCCGTCGATGTCCCTTCCGACGTCGAGCCCGAAGTTTTCCAAGCCTTTTCGATGAGCCCCCTGGCCGCGGATCCCTCTCCATAGGCTCATCCTGAGGGGGCACCCGACGGCACAAGGAGGAGGAGAAAGAAGACTCTGGCCCACAAGAGCCGCAGCCGTAAGGCTGCCGTCGAGGGGGCAGGCGGATCCGAGGAAGATCTAGGGAAAAATTCTTTCCATAATAGGGATCTAATAAAAGAATTGGTCGATGGGTGCATCCTGCTCGAGGTCGTCCGTAGGATCGTCCACGCCGACCCTGAGCAGCGAGTCTGGGACTCTCTGGGGTCCTTCTTCGAGGTAGATCAATTCACTCCTTCTTTCTGTCTCTTTACTTTGCTTATCTTTCAGCTTTTATATTGACTCCCTAGCCGCTCTTGCAGGTGGGACACCAGCTCATCGCCAACATCGAGGCGATGAACAATGCCATGAAGGAGGCCGCCCAGGCGAAGGAAGGTCGCCTGGCTGGGGCCGCCC
This sequence comes from Elaeis guineensis, assembly GCF_000442705.2. Classification (NCBI taxonomy): domain Eukaryota; kingdom Viridiplantae; phylum Streptophyta; class Magnoliopsida; order Arecales; family Arecaceae; genus Elaeis; species Elaeis guineensis. Next base: position 97,037,151 of record NC_025993.2, on the reverse strand, counting down.
GCCTCAAGGAGAAGATCGCCGAGGTCCTAAGCCTCCAGGAAGTGCTGGAAAAAAAGGGACAAACCTCATCCGATCTGAGGACCACCTTGGAGGAGAAGAGAAAGAAGGCTGAGGCTGAGGTCTCCGAACTGAAGGCACAGGTTTTCGAGTTGAAGGTGCAGATTTTCGAACTGAAAGCGCGGATCCCATCCTTGGTCTCAGAGGCAGGGGCCCGAGCAGTGGAGTTCAAGGTCTCCTCCGAGATGGAGGATCTACAGGTTCAGTTCAGTCAGAACGCCTTCATCAAGGGTTTCGAACTCTGCCAAGAGAAGGTGGCTGGAAGGTTTTCAAACTGGATCTCAGCTTCCTGGATGAGGCATCCGATGATGAAGCCGGACCATCCGAAACCGCCGTCGGTCCTCCTCCAGTCGGGACCTCGTCGACCGCTGCGGCCGCCGCTGTCGATCTTCCGGGGATGTCAAGCCCCTCCACTTCTGCCCCAGAGGTTCGAAACCTCTAGCTTTATATTTTTTCTTTGTAGTGACTTTTTTTTGTTCCCCTGTACTTAAAAATTATTTAATCAATGAAATCGGATTCTTCTTTACAGAGGGCCCTCTCCTTTTTTTTTCTGCATTCTTTTCCTTCTCTTTTGTCTTCTTGTACTAATTTGAGTTGTGGTGCTTTTGCCTCCCAACGACAGTGTCCTGTCGAAGCTCTTCTCCTGCCACAGGGGATTCCTCTGAAGTCGATGATCCGAGACCTCAAAAGAGAAGTTCGTCAGTTGACGAAGAAATCCGAGAAGCTGGAAGATGAACTCCATCGACTGAGGAAGAGCCATTCGGAAGTCACTGCAGAGGCTACTCACTTTCAGGACCTCCATAGGAAGGATCTCATGGAATACACCCGGAGGAAGGCCGACTTCGTGACGGAGCTTGAGGAACTCCAAAAATGTGCCAGCGACCGATCTTGGACTCAGGCTTCCAAGATCAGCTCCCTTGAAGTCGAGCTGGTGGCCGCACAGGAGAAGATTGGCCAGCTGGAAGGGAGCTCGTCCTGGCTCACAATCCAAGCTGACCGCGATCGAGACAGGTCAAAAAAAATTTTCGACCTTCAGAAGCAGCTGTAATATGCTGAGACGAACTACAACGCCTACCGAGTCGGCTGGAGCGGGCAAGTAGAGGACTACCGAAGGAAGCTCCAGACGACGACCGACGAAGTTGCCCGCCTTCGGAGGCAGTTGTCCGAGAGAGTCCAGCTTGCCTCTGCACAAGGCTCCGACGAGCTCTGCTCCTTGAGGGGGACCATGGCAGAACTGTCTGCGGCTCTTGGGTGGGAGGAGGCTGAACTACAGCGGCTGAAGATTCAGCTTGTCCACGAGCAGCAGGCGGTCAAGGATGCAAAAGCAGAGTCTGAGGTCCTGAGGAAGGGGCTTCAAAAGTTAGAGGGCGAGAGCCGGTGGTTCCACCAGATGTACTGGGATATGCTGCTGAGAAAGATGTAACTAGAGGAAGAAGTCAAAAACTTAAGGCAATCCCTAATAAGGATCGAAATCGAGAGCTCGAAGTCGGAAGAAGCTAGGCTTTCTTAGAGCTCCTTTCTTTTTTTTTTTTTGTTGTTTCTCTTTTTTGGCCTTCAAGGCTTTATAATGTATACTTCACTAATGAAATGAAAAAAAAAATTTTCATTATCTTGTCCATTCTTGTATTAAATTATTGTTTACCGAACTTCTTTTGTCTTCCATCTTGTTTGTCATCGACGTTGTTTGAAGGTTCTCGATCATCGCCGTATTGATTTATCTTTTTTGTTCATGACCGTAGGTCTTTTCGAGGCCATTTGAGTTTGACGCTTCCTCCCGGTGCTCGAGTTTGAGGACCCAAACTTCTCGTTACTTTGAGGAAGTCGATTTCTTCTCGGCCTGTGTCGAGTGCCTTTTTAGTGGCTGAGGATTTTTTGATAGGAGTATCCCTCCTTGTTGAGATGAGGTCCCTTGTGTCTTTGATGTAGTTTATTTTTCATTTATCGCTGGTGTAGTTCATCGCTTTCCCTTTTCATCTCTCCCTATCTTTTTTTTTGTGTTCGAGTGAGGGTTTTCCCTCTGCTCTTAACGGGGTCGTGGGAGTGTAAAGGAGCCGTTGAGGAGGCTTTCCTCCTCGTCCGATCTTGATCGACTGGATCTTTGTTTGTGTCAGGATGAGGTTCTCCTCTTGTTTCCGACACAATCAAATTCAGCTCATGTTAGGACGAGGTTCTCCTCCTGCTCCTAACAAGGCTGTGGGGGTACATAAGGGCCACTGCAAGGGCCTCTCCCCTCATCCGGTCTTTAAGTAACCGGGCCTTCGACTTTACTCATGTTAGGATGAGGTTCTCCTCCTGTTCCTAATAAGACTGTGGGGGCACATAAGGGCCGTTGTAAGGGCCTCTCCCCCCATTTGGTCTTAAATAACCAGACCTTCAACTTTGCTCATGTTAGGATGAGGTTCTCCTCCTGTTCCTAACAAGATTGTGGGGGCACATAAGGATCGTTGTAAGGGCCTCTCCCCCTATCCGGTCTTAAATAATCGGACCTTCAATTTTGCTCATATTAGGACGAGGTTCTCCTCCTGTTTCTAACAAGACTGTGGGGGCACATAAGGGCTGTTGTAAGGGCCTCTCCTCCCATCCGGTCTTAAATAACCAGGCCTTCGACTTTGCTCGTGTTAGGATGAGGTTCTCCTCCTGTTCCTAACAAGACTGTGGGGGCACATAAGGGCCTCTCCCCCCATCCAGTCTTAAATAATCGGGCCTTCGACTCTGCTCATGTTAGGATGAGGTTCTCCTCCTGTTCCTAACATGCTTAATTTCGATTGTCGAAAGGAGCTGCTCCCTGTCGTTATGAGCTCAAGCCAAAAAGAAGATATACAAATATGAAAGAAACTTTTATTTGAGGCAAGTTATTGGTAATACATTCGTAGAATTTTTGAATTCTATGGTCGCGGAAGGTCTGCCCCCCATCGGGATCCTCCAGAGATGGAGTTGATGATCCCAATTGGAGGCCGATCTTCAGGCTAGTCCTCCCTCCTTGGCGGCTTCGATTGTGGCAGGGTCCTTGGCCGATCTTTCCTACCTTCTGATCGGCGTTGAATGAATCTGTCGAGCCAACCTTGTCTGATGAGCTCCTCAATCTCGTCTCAGAGCTGAATGCAGTCCTCTGTGTCGTGACCGTGGTCATGATGTAGAGGCAGAACTTGTTGGGGTTGTACTTTTCGAGGTGTGTGTGCATCCTTTTCGGCCTCGGCAGCTGCTCCCTGACCTCCATCAGCACTTGGGTTTTCGATGCGTTGAGGGGGGCGTAGCTGTGAAATCTTTCTGTGGGAGAATCCCGTCGAACTTTGTGATCCGGGCTTCTCTGCCTACGAGCCCAGAGAGGAGTCTGGACACACTTGTGTCCGGAGGAAGTTCGAGAACGTGGTCGAGATTCACTCGGTCCTTTTTCAACTGCGGGCTTGCTGGAATCTCCCGTCTGCCGCTCCTTCGCAGTCTCTTCATCTTTCATCTTGAAGGCTTCTTCTGCTCGGGCATATCCTTCGGCCCGAGCTAGCAAATCGGTGAAGTCCCTGGGATACTTCTTTTCCAGGAAAAATAGAAGATCGTTCTTTTGAAGACCGCCCTTAAGGGCGGCCATCGCAACCGATTGATCCAAGTTCCGGACCTCCAATGCAACGACGTTGAAACGATTGACGTAAGCTCAGATAGATTCTCTCTTATTTTGTTTGATGTTAATGAGGGACTCTGAACCTCTCCGGGGACGTCGGCTGCTGACGAAATGAGCAACAAACTGATGGCTCATCTGGTCAAAGGAGAAGATAGTACCCGGCTTCAGTGCTGAGTATCAATTTTTTGCTGCTCTCTTCAAGGTAGATGGGAAAGCTCGGCACAGGATGGCGTCTGGCGTGCCATGGAGCAGCATCATTGTCCGAAAAGCCTCCAGGTGGTCGATCGGATTTGAGGTCCCATCATAGCTCTCGAATTGGGAGAACTTGAAGTTTGGCGGGATCGGTTCCTGCATGATCATTTGAGAGAAAAGAGGGTCAGTACAGATGTCTTCACCATAAGCAGGGGGAGCATGACGGAGCTCTTCGATCCGTCGGTTCATCTCCTGGAGTCTTTGATCCAAAAGATCCTTTCGACTGCGGGCCTCGAGGGTCTTCTGGTGGAACGGAGGTAGGGACTCTCCAGAGGTGGAATCGCGGTCGGATGGTAGGCTCTCCGCCTTTTGACGGTTTTAGGCCAAGTGGGAGATTGTTGGAAATAGTGTCCCAAAGCCAATCGTCAGCCTGTTGACGGTTGTGCTCCTTTTGTATTAGTACATGAATTATAAATAAATAAAAGTTATTTTGATATTTTTTCATCACAAATGCTTCATCTTCTAATGAACTCCTGTGTTGTGGTGAAGTCTTTAGGACTATTTAGACTCGACAAAGGAGAATTTATCGCTTAGTCCGTAAACCTGCTCGCGACCAAATGATACGTTGTTACCAAGGATGACAATGTTTATCGAGCATATGTCGTTGTGTGCCATATGGGTTGGTTGTCCTCATAACCAAGAAGTATGGAGACACTGGTATAGCATACAGGTGAGATGTAATGGTACATCTGCACTGAACGTGACCGACTCCGGAGCTATTTCTACTGTCAAGATTTGCTCCGATGGGATATGGATATAAATGTCCCTCCGACCTGAGACCGCCACGGTGACTTGCAAGCAACTCACTGTACTTAGGCACTGGACTACCTGAATTTCTAATTCAGTGATGGAAGGCTGCTGGGTGTAGTCAAGTACTTGACTTGTCGGTGCGTGTGTCAAGATGGGATTGACCACTCTAGTTTAGGAGCTGTGTACAGTCGTATTTCAATTTAGCAAAACCTTGGCCAGGGTAGTCCTAATGAGGAGTCACAGGACTAATTGAGTTGAGCATGATTCGGATGATCTCATCAGGGTTGACAGTTTAACCCTGAGTCGTCCTAAACACAGGGGTCAAAAGGGATGAATTATACGGTAACCATATTCACGTAGGTTCTGAATGTTACGATTGTGACTATTCGACCTATCCGATCGTTGGGTACCATTACTAGATGGTCACTTCGATTAGTACAGAAATTGGTTCCTATGCTACCGGCTTAGGTTCGAACCTGCAGGGTCACACACATTAGAGGTTCTTTTCTGATCTGATGGCTGATTATGAGTCTTATGTATCTGAGACTCTATGATTGAGAATTAAGATTCTCTGATCATGAGTTCCACACATTTTGGATACCGGGGTCAAAATTTTGAATTTCAAATTTTGAATTTGAAATTTGAACTCTTTGATCAGGGTTTCATATCGATGGTCTCTGATGCCTAATTGCTCATCGGATTTGGACTCAATATTTATGAGAGATTTAATTAGTGATTTGATCGCTAATTAACTCAATTTGATTGAGTAATTATTTTTAGATCAAGTCCAATTGAATTGGATTCAGTTTGGATTGACCCGATTAGGTTAAGTGTTGATCTAATCGCAAAGGTGGTTTAGTCCCTGATTTGATCAGGGGTTAGGCTTAGTTAATTTCTGATTTGATTAGGATTTTATTGAGCCTAATTAAGCCTAATTGTGTTGGGTTTAATCTGGTCTAATTGTGCTTAACCTATTTTAATTAGGTTGGTTCAATTTGAATCAAACCATCTTGTTTTAAATTCCCTGCGCCACCCAACTTCCTTGCGCCCATTTGAATTCACGAGAAGAAATTTTCTCGTGAATTTTTTCCCATGCAAAGCTCTCTCACGCCCATGTTTCTGTGTGCCAATTATTTGGATTAACTTGGTTTGTTACCCATCTAAATTCAAAGGGGTTTTGAATTTGAATGGATAACCAAATAACCATGCACCAGCTTATCCTCTTTTGTGCGCCCCATATTCCACACGAGAAATAGTTTCTCGTGAAAGTCTCCACACACAAAAAAAAAAAAAAAAGCCATGCCATCTTTTCTTTCTCGCACAAATGGATAAGGATAAGATTGGTTGACACTTGAATTCAAATTTAATTTGAATTTAAGTGAGCAACCACCTCTTCTTATCCACTCACACGCTTTCAACATCTCTTGCGATATTTTATAAAATGAGAAAGGGAGAGACGTGGGCAATAAAAGAAAGAAGAGATAAGGGGTGTGGGGAGGTTCTGAAAAAATTTTGAAGTGTTCAAAATTTATCGAGAGGAGAGAAAAAGGAGAGAGAAGTGGGCGCAGAGTTTTTGGTGTGTACCCTAGGGTTTCTACTTAGGGTTCGAAAAGTGAGATTGGTGTGCCACGAGTGTCGTGAGTTCACCAAATTTCATGGAGAGATCCATCAGCCTCTCAACCAATCATGCAGATGATCCAGAGCATCTGAGGAGTCGGCACACATTGATCGAAGGAGTTTGATCAACATCAGCCATCAAAAGGGTGAAATCACGAACTAGCATTCGTGAGGAGCCGATCAGACGGGAGCTTCGTGTGGATGATCCGCAGAGGCCAGACACTAGTATGACTGTGACGTGATGATCAGAGCCCCCCGACGGTGATCAGATTGCGGTGATCGACTACCCACAAAAGGTGATGTGTTCTGAACACAGTACAGTAAAAAGTTTACTGTTTCAAATTTGAATTTCAAATTTAAATGCATGCTGTTGTATCATATTTAGATTCTAGTGTAAGAATTAATTAATATTAATTAATGATATTAATTAATAATTTTACTGTAAAATAGTAATTTTAAAAAGTTTTAAAATTACCATTTTGCCCCTGCATTGAATTTTTGCTTCAAATGGTATCAAAGCATGGTTCTACAATATGATATACATATGCATACGTAGATTAAGGTGTAATCTATAAGTTTAAATTTAAAATTCAAAATTCCAAATTCCAAATTTAAAATTCAAAATTCAAAATTTAAAATTCAAAGATTGAAAATTTAAAATTTAAAATTTGGTTGAAATCTCAAATTTGAAATTTAAAATTTGAAATTTGAAATTCAAAATTTAAATTTTAAAATTGATATATTTAGATATACTTGATCCAAGTAGCAAGTAATCTAATTGGGTTGGTTGCCATGGCCGTCCTGTCATAGGAGAAAAGTAGGGTTTAAAGGCCCTCTCTTCCCATTCTATGGGGTCTCCTATGGCGGTAGGGGTGCCGATGCAATTATATCCCATACCGATGAAGCAGTGAAAGGACTTAATTATAAAATTTATCATGAATGTGTTAGATTAGATCTAAAAGAAAATTCATGATTTATTTTGAGTCATTTTCTGTTATGAAATGAGCAATAGGATTGCTGTTTATGAATTGTGCTGACCCGTTTGTGAAATGAGTCAACACATTTGGTGAACAGAAAATAAAATTTTTTAAAATTTAAAAATTATTTTCGAAATGCCAAACCCTGACCCATCAGTCCAAGTACTTAATTAAAAGAATTAAGTATTGTCTAGTAAGTCTAGAATTATGAATTAAGACCTAAGATAATTGCATAAACTTGTGGGTCAATGGGTTAGATGAATTAGGTCCATAATTGAGTTAGACCTAAAGTTAGCTTAAAAATAGACTAAATGGAGTAATTGGTCAAATCTAATCAAAAATTAAATTAGATTAGGTCAAGGATACTCTAGACTCAACTTCAATAGTTGTAGTTGAATGGGTCCATATCTTTAACTAGACCAAGATGGACTTAATTCATGACTACGCGATGGAGCCCTATTTACTAAGTTGATCAAAATTAAAACTAATGAACTGGTTGGTGTCTAAGGTAAGTTCGGCCGTTTTGACCAGTGGTTCTTAAGCGGGAGCTACTCGCATTGATTCGATCATTGACGAGTTAATGGCAAATCCCCCCCACTGATCTCACTTACCTGGCCAATCTGGTAAGTTAGATTTTGATTAGATCACTTGGTGATTAGAGCTCATCCATGTCATTAGGTAAATCAGTGTGACTGATTTAGGTGCTCCTAATACCAGCTTTAATTAAATCTTTTTTAATCTGACTTGGTAAAGTCAGTGGGAGGATTGAAATTGGCTGGATGATTTCTTCTCTACTATCCTTTAATAAAATTCTCAAAAATTATTAGGTCCCTAAAATGATTAAGTTATAATGATAACTAAGTCAATGCCTTCCATTAAGTGAGTGATAATGAGTCCATTAGTTCAATGATCATTGGAGGCCCAAAGGCCTGGTGCTCATTGGCTAATGGAATTATCATTCATAATATGATAATTTGGTTGAGTCTTTCTGATGGTGGTTAGGTTGGCCGGCCAAAGTCGGGCCTGATCATTTATTGGTCTGATTCACCAAATTAAGTCATGTTAATGGTTGGACCTAACCAGATCTTTTCAGTGGAGGCCAAAGCCTACTGATTAGGTTCTGGGGCAAAATCAATTACTAGAAGTTATTTAGAGAAACAACTGGTTAAGAACCTACCCATAGATGCACATGGGTTGACCAACCAAAGTTGGGCTCGTGTGTAGTCTGTGTGGATTCTAGTACCCATTAAGGAATTAAAGTAATTCCTCGAATTGGAGGTTGAGGCTACCAGTTCGTTAAAATATTGAAAAAAACTTTAGACTAAAGTCCAAGTCTTTAGTATTAATTTATGTACTAAAAGAGGTCTGATTTTTCTTTATACAGCTATGGCCACTATCCTGTCGCTCCGATCATTATTAGATAATGACAAGCTCATGGGACCTAATTTCGATAGCTGGTATCAAAAATTGAAAATCATCCTTGAGCATGAGTGGATCCTTTATGTAGTAACGGATCCAGCACCTGAGGAGCCAGCTCCGAACGCTAGTAAGGCGATTCGAGACACTTACCAGAAGTGGCTCAATGACCGCACCACCGTCCGATGTATTATGCTGGCAGCAATGAATGACGAGTTCAGCCGCAGGTTTGAGAACGCCCAGCCACAGGAGATGCTTCAAATGTTGAACGACTCCATTGGCATGCCTGACGACGTTGAAAGGCACAAAACTAGTTGTGCCATTTTCAATGCTCGGATGAGGGATGGGGCCTCAGTCACTGATCATGTACTGTACATGATCGAGATGATTGAGCACCTAAGCAAATTGGGTTTTCCTCTGCACAAGCAGCTCGGTAAGGATGCGATCCTTAATTCCTTGCCTAAGTCTTTCCTCCCATTCCTTACTCATTTTCGAATGACAAAGCCTGCAGTAAACTACTATGGGTTGTTGGGGTTGCTGTAGAACTTTGAGAAGGATCACCAGCTCCATAAGGAGTCGATGAATGTAGTAGGAGGGTCTTCTTCTCGTCGTCGACCCTTTGGGAAGGGGAAGAAGAACAAGAAGAAGAAGAACAAGAAGGTGCAGCCTCATGCTGGGACGGTTGCACAGGGTCAGACCAAGAAGCGCAAGCCCGACCAGAGCCAGATGGAGTGCTTCTTTTGCAAGAAGCAGGGGCATGGGAAGAGGAACTGTCCTCAATACATTGCCTCCCTGGACGCGAACAGGCTGAAGAAGAAGCAAGGTAATTATATGATAACTCCTTGCAACTTTTTCATTTGTGATACTACTGCCTGGGTATTGGATACCGGAAGCCCTTATCATATTTGTAATTCGATGCAGGGTCTGCAGGTCAGTAGGAGATTTGATGAAGGCGAGAGATTCCTGAACGTTGAAGATGGAAGCAAAGTTCCAGTTCTAGCTTTAGAAATCATGAGTCTTGTAATCAATTCTCGTAATGTAATTCTGAGTGAATGTCACTATTGTCCAAGCTTTTTATTAAATATTATTTCTGTAGGCCTTTTGACCATGTACGGTTATGATTTTTTAATAAAAAGAAATATTTACAATATCATTTTGAATGATGTTACAATGTTTGTTGGACAATTAAATAATGAAATTTACTTACTATCACAGCCTGTTAATGTGGTTCAAAACTTCGGTAAATGTCCTAGAATAGATAATGTGTCAGAAGTCTACCTTTGGCACTGTAGGCTAGGTCATATCAATAAAAATAGGATAAACAGGTTGGCTCAAGAAGGAATTCTTAAACTTGATGATTGTGAATCACTTCCAACCTGTGAGTCTTGTCTTCTTGAAAAAATGACCAAGTCACCTTTTACTGGAAAAGGTGAGCGAGCCAGTGAACTCTTGGGTCTGGTACATTCTGATGTATGTGGACCTATGAGCTCAAGTGCAAGAGGTGGATATTTCTACTTCATAACCTTCACAGACGACCTATCGAGGTATGGGTATGTCTACTTAATGAAGCATAAGTTGGAGTCGTTTGAAACGTTCAAACTATTCCGAAATAAGGTAGAAAAATAAACTGGGAAGTATATTAAAATTTTTCGATCTGATCGAGGAGGTGAATACCTTTCCAATGAGTTTCTGACGTATCTAGGGGAGAATGGGATTCTCTCTCAGTAGACTCCTCCTGGAACACCACAGCATAATGGTGTGTCTGAAAGGAGGAATCGGACCTTATTAGACATGGTTCGATCCATGATGGGATTTACTGGTCTGCCGATCTTCTTCTGGGGATATGCGCTCGAATCGGCTTGTTACCTTCTAAATAGAGTTTCAAGTAAGTCTATAGCCAAAACGCCATATGAGATATGGATAGGACGTAAGCCAGTACTCTAGCACCTTAGGATTTGAGGGTGTCCGGCTTATGTTAAACGTTTAATTACAGACAAGCTTGGACCTAGGTCTGACAAGTGTAATTTTATAGGGTACCCAAAAGAGACCAAAGGGTATTATTTCTACCTTGCTGATGAGCAAAAGATGTTTGTCAGTCTTAAGGCAATCTTTTTAGAAAAGGAGTTCCTTAGTGAAGGAACTGTTGCCTCTAAGGTCGAACTTGACGAAGTTCGACAGGTGGAAAAACCGACACATATTACTGAACCTAAACCGGATTTGATTAGATCAGATCTGGAGCCCATTGATTATGCACCCTTAAGGCGGTCTGGTAGAGTACCACATCAATCGGATAGATACTATGATTTCTTGATCCGGGATGGCGATCCTGTCGAACTTGATGAAAATGATGAAGATCCGATCACCTACATGGATGCAATGCAGAGACCTGACTCTGAGAAATGGCTAGAGGCCATGAAATCCGAAATGGAGTCCATGAAGGTCAACGATGTGTGGACATTGGTTGACTCACCCGAAGGAGTGAAACCCATAGGGTGTAAGTGGGTCTTCAAGAGGAAGAGGGGTGCAGACGGAAAGGTGGAGACCTATGAAGCCCGTCTGGTTGCCAAGGGATATCGTCAACGTTATGGTATAGACTCTGACGAGACGTTTTCTCCTGTGGCAATGCTCAAATCCATTCAGATTATGCTTGCGATAGCTGCCCATCTAGACTATGAAATCTGGCAGATGGATGTGAAGACAGCTTTCCTAAACGGAGAGCTGGACGAAGAGGTGTATATGATACAACCTGAAGGATTCACATCCACAGATGAGTCTAGGGTATGCAAGCTACAAAGGTCCATTTATGGACTTAACCAGGCATCTCGGAGTTGGAACATACGTTATGATAGGACGATCAAAACGTATGGCTTCGTTAAGAATGGAGAAGAGCCCTGTATTTATAAGTGGGCTAATGGTCCAGTAGTAGTATTTCTTGTATTGTATGTGGATGACATTCTCTTAATCGGGAATGATGTCCCTGCATTACAGAGAATAAAGATTTGGCTATCGTCACAGTTCTCCATGAAAGATCTGGGAGAAGCTTCTTACATCCTAGGGATGAGGATCTATAAGGATAGATCCAAAAGGTTGCTTGGCTTATCCCAGTCCACGTACATTGATACTATGCTGAAAAGGTTCAGCATGGAGAATTTCAAGAAAGGCTATCTACCGATAGGCCATGGAATTTCTCTCTCGAAAAGGGATTGTCCGACAACACCTCAAGAGAGAGAGCGTATGGGTAGGATTCCATATGCTTCGGCAGTGGGATCTATCATGTACGCCATGACATGTACACGACCAGATGTGGCATACTCACTAGGGGTAGTGAGTAGATACCAATCTGATCCAGGGGAGAATCACTGGAAGGTTGTTAAAACCATCCTGAAGTATTTAAGAAATACTAAAGACCAGTGGCTTGTATATGGTGAATCGGACTTGAGACTTATAGGGTTTACAGACTCTAGTTTTTAGTTTGATTGTGATGACAGCAAGAGTGTGTCTGGATTTATTTTTACCCTTAATGGTGGGGCTGTCTGCTGGAAGAGTTCCAAGCAGCACACTGTGGCTGATTCAGTATGCGAGGCGGAGTATATTGCTGCATCAGATGCTGCCAAAGAAGTGGTGTGGCTGAGAAAATTCATCACCGAGCTCGGAGTAGCAGCCTCCCTTGTTGGTCCAATTTTGCTCTACTATGACAGCTTTGGAGCCATTGCTCAGGCGAAGGAACCGAAGGCACACCAGCGGATGAAGCATATTCTACGCCGCTACCATCTCATCCGGGAGATCGTGGATCGAGGTGACGTCGAACTTCAGAAGATCGACGGAAAGGAGAACCTGACCGACCCATTCACTAAAGCCATTGCGGTGAAGGAGTTCAACGACTACAAGTCGAAGATGGGTATTAGATACTGCACCGATTGGCTTAAGGCCAAGTGGGAGATTGTTGGGAATAGTGTTCCAAAGCCAATCGTCAGCCTGTTGACGGTTGTGCTCATTTTGTATTAGTACATGAATTATAAATAAATAAAAGTTATTTTGGTATTTTTTCATCACAAATGCTTCATCTTCTAATGAACTCCTGTGTTGTGGTGAAGTCTTTAGGACTATTTAGACTCGACAAAAGAGGATTTGTCGCTTAGTCCTTAAACCTGTTCGCGACCAAATGATACGTTGTTACCAAGGACGACAATGTTTATCGAGCATATGTCGTTGTGTGCCATATGGGTTGGTTGTCCTCATAACCAAGAAGTGTGGAGACACTGGTATAGCATACAGGTGAGATGTAATGGTACATCTGTACTGAACGTGACCGACTCCGGAGCTATTTCTACTGTCAAGATTTGCTCCGATGGGATATGGATATAAATGTCCCTCCGACCTGAGACCGCCACGGTGACTTGCAAGCAACTCACTGCACTTAGGCACTGGACTACCTGAATTTCTAATTCAGTGACGGAAGGCTGCTGGGTGTAGTCAAGTACTTGACTTGTCGGTGCGTGTGTCAAGATGGGATTGACCACTCCAGTTTAGGAGCTGTGTACAGTCGTGTTTCAATTTAACAAAATCTTGGCCAGGGTAGTCCTAGTGAGGAGTCACAGGACTAATTGAGTTGAGCACGATTCGGATGATCTCATCAGGGTTGACAGTTTAACCCTGAGTCATCCTAAACACAGGGGTCAAAAGGGATGAATTATACGGTAACCATATTCACGTAGGTTCTGAATGTTGCGATTGTGACTATTCGACCTATCCGATCGTCGGGTATCATTGTTAGATGGTCACTTCGATTAGTACAGGAATTGGTTCCTGTACTACCGGCTTAGGTTCGAACCTGCGGGGTCACACACATTAGAGGTTCTTTTCTGATCTGATGGCTGATTATGAGTCTTATGTGTCTGGGACTCTATGATTGAGAATTAGGATTCTCTAATCATGAGTTCCACACATTTTGGGTACCGGGGTCAAAATTTTGAATTTCAAATTTTGAATTTGAAATTTGAACTCTTTGATCAGGATTTCATATCGATGGTCTCTGATGCCTAATTGCCCATCGAATTTGGACTCAATATTTATGAGAGGTTTAATTAGTGATTTGATCACTAATTAACTCAATTTGATTGAGTAATTATTTTTTGATCAAGTCCAATTGAATTGGATTCAGTTTGGATTGACCCGATTAGGTTAAGTGTTGATCTAATCGCTAAGGTAGTTTAGTCCCTGATTTGATCAGGGGTTAGGCTTAGTTAATTCCTGATTTGATTAGAATTTTATTGAGCCTAATTAAGCCTAATTGTGTTGGGTTTAATCTGGTCTAATTGTGCTTAACCTATTTTAATTAGGTTGGCTCAATTTGAATCAAACCACCTTATTTTAAATTCCCTGCGCCACCCAACTTTCTTGCGCCCATTTGAATTCACAAGAAAAAATTTTCTCTTGAATTTTCTCCCACGCAAAGCTCTCTCACGCCCATGTTTCTGTGCACCAATTATTTGGATTAATTTGGTTTGTTATCCATCCAAATTCAAAGGAGTTTTGAATTTGAATGGATAACCAAATAACCATGCGCCAGCTTATCCTCTTTTGTGCGCCCCATATTCCACACGAGAAATAGTTTCTCGTGAAAGTCTCCACGCACAAAAAAAAAAAAGGCCACGCCATCTCTTCTTTCTCGCACAAATGGATGAGGATAAGATTGGTTGACACTTGAATTCAAATTTGATTTGAATTTAAGTGAGCAACCACCTCTTCTTATCCACTCACACGCTCTCAACATCTCTTGCGATGTTTTATAAAATGAGAAAGGGAGGGGGCATGGGCAATAAAAGAAAGAAGAGATAAGGGGCATGGGGAGGTTCTGAAAAAATTTTGAAGTATTCAAAATTTATCGAGAGGAGAGAAAAAAGAGAGAGAAGTGGGCGCAGGGTTTTTGGTGTGTACCCTAGGATTTCTACCTAGGGTTCGGAAAGTGAGATTGGTGTGCCACGAGTATCGTGAGTCCATCAAATTTCAGGAAGAGATCCATTAGCCTCTCAACCAATCGTGCAGATGATTTGGAGCATCCGAGGAGTCGGCACACATCGATCGAAGGAGTTCGATCAACATCAATCATCAAAAGGGTGAAATCACGAACTAGCATTCGTGAGGAGCCGATCAGATGAGAGCTTCGTGTGGACGATCCGCAGAGATCAGACACTAGTGTGGCTGCGACGTGACGATCAGAGCTCCTCGACGGTGATCAGATTGTGGTGATCGACTATCCGCAAAAAATGATGTGTTCTGAACACAGTACAGTAAAAAGTTTACTGTTTCAAATTTGAATTTCAAATTTAAATGCATGCTGTTGTATCATATTTAGATCCTAGTGTAAGGTTAATTAGTATTAATTAATGAGATTAATTAATAATTCTGCTGTAAAATAATAATTTTAAAAAAATTTTAAAATTACTATTTTGCCCCTGCACTGAATTTTCGCTTCACGTCGAGACCTGGCCGCGGAGGTCGTGGATCACCTGGTGGATGTCTTTCGGGGAGGCATTAAGTGGAGATCTGGAGGGAGAAGGAGAAGAGGGTGCCGGAGAAGATGACCGGAGTCAGTCCCGTTGAGCACTCTATTAAGAACAAGGGTACTGCGAAGACACAGCCCTTCCTCTAGCGCCAATTCTGTTGGTGCAGAATTCCACTGAAGTCGGAGTTGAGATGACCACGGCCGCCACCGGGACCTGCAAGAAAAGTCTAAACCGGAGTTGGGGTTACTCCGGCAAGATCCTCCGACGCTCAAGTCAGTACTCTGCTTCAACAGAAATGGAGTGCTCGAGAAAAAATTTTTGCAGAGTTTTGAGATAGAGTTTAGAGCTTAGAGAAGAACGTATCTGGAGGTTCCCTTTTTATAGACAGAGAGCGTAATTGATTGACAGCAACGTCTGTAACCGCCTGGTAGTGGGCTGTTCAGAGTCCGCGAAGTTTGTTACGGAGAGTAGTGGCGTCAGGGGTCATTCAAGACCATGTGGAGTTTGTTACGGAGTGTAAAGTGGTGTCCGTTGTCGTGACTTGCCAGAGAGTGGTAGAGCCCGGAGAGTGGAGTGGTGTCTGTTGTCGTGACTTGCCAGAGAGTGGTGGAGCCACGCGAAATCCATTGCGGAGAGTGGAGTAGGGTAGTGGCCATTGTCGTGAGTCGCCAGAGAGTTCGGATCTGTCGACTGGAGCTCGACTGGGATATCTAATGGAGTCGAGTGGCTCTCTGTCCCATCGATCTGGGAGAAACTCGGATGTTTTCAAGACTGCTGACGAGTCTACTGTTGTCGGATGCCTCAGGCACTGATGCCACAAGCGGAAATCATCTGCTGTAAAAGCTCTGATGGAGACTCTCTGTTGGTGAAGTCCGGTAGGGGTTCGATTGCTAGAGAAGTCCGTCTGGGATTCGCCTGATGTGAAAGCTCGTCTGAAGGTTATCCATTAAAGAAGTTCGGTTTCATGAAGGATCTGGCAGAGGGTCGGCCGATAGCGAAATTCAGAAGGCGTTGTAGAAGGTTGACCGGTAGAAGAGTTCGGAAGGCATTGTGGAAGTTCGTCCGTCGAAGGAGTCTGGAGGATACTGTGGAAGATCGACTGCTTGAGGAGTCCAGATGGAGTTTGTCCGTTGGAGGGGTCTGGTTGGAACTGTTGAAGTCCGGTTGGCGCTGTTGAAGTTTGGTTGGCGCTGTTGAAGGTTGATGGCTGGAGAGGTATGGAAGACACCGGAGACAGTCAGTCACTGTAGAAATCTGGCCGCAGGAGCCCGTCCGCTATAGAAGTTCGTCGGGAATCCATCCGCTGTAGAAGTTTGGATGGAGTCTGGTTCTTGTAGAAGGCTGAAAGGAGACCGCTTATTGTAGAAGCTCGGTCGAAGATCGGTTGTCGTGGGAACTCGGAGTAGCGACCTGGCCGGTGGATCCTGTTTCCTTGTAGAAGCTCGTCTGGGATCCGGCTACGAAGAAGCTCGGCTGAAGTCTACCTGTAATAGAAGTTTGGAAGAAATTTATTGACAGTAGAGACTCGAATGGAATTCGCTTACAATAGATATTCGGGGTAGACCGTCCGCTGTAGGAGTTCGGAGCAGACCACTCGTAGTAGAAGTTTGGCTCTCGCAGGAGCTCGGTCGGAATCTTGAAGGCGGTCGACCGCCGTAGAAACTTGGATGGAGTTTGATTACTGTGAAAATCTCATTGTCGGAGATGCTCGGATATTGATGAAGTCCGGAAGAAGTTCGGAGAATAGTTGATCACTGTAGAAGGTCGGCTGATAGAGAGGTCTAGAGAGCTTTTGGAGCGGCTCGGTAGATGGGTGGAGAAGCTTATTATCGGAGAAGTCCGAACGATATTATGAAAGCTCGGATGGTCGAGGGGGTTCAGGGAGATGCCACACAAGGTCGAAAGCCGAAAAAGTTTTGGAATGGTCGATTTTTTACAAACTTCGATCGAGAGGATATTTTATACCCAACAGTTAGCTTTTTTACAAACATATGTCACCTCGAAGGACAAAGGTAGGTATCATCTGCTAATAGCCTGGATTTAGTGGATGAGAATTGGCATCATTGGATATCTGGCTACTCTATCATAATAGAGTCCCCCTCCAATATAATGTAAGCTTCCCTTGAAATCTATACACTACATTAAAGTTGGATCCCTGAGGGGCCACGTCTCGAGCTGCGGCTATTTTTTTGGAAACCTTCAGCGCTTTTTTTTGGTGGGGGGGCCTTCAATCCTTCCTGAACGCCCATCCCATTGTTACCGACGTCCGCCAAATCCCATGTGCTTGAGAAAGAACTCCAACCGGAACCTAAGAAACCCCTCGGAGCTCTCCTTCCTGCAAATCTCGGAAAAATAGAGAAATGAGAAGAAAATGAAGGAAAAAGAAAAAAAATATAATTAATCCATGTAGGAAGAGGTCTTACCTTTTTAATTGTTTCCATTTTTTCTTTGTTTTCCTTGATTTTTTTCCGATGTTCTCATATGGTGGAGAAAAACCCCAGCCGGAACCTAAGAAGCCCCTCCGATCTCCCGGAGGTGCTCTCCTTCCCACGTATCCGAAAAAGAGAAAGAAAAAGACGTGATAAAAAAAAAAAAAGTGATCAATCTTCGTGGGAAAAGGTTTTACCTTTTAGTTTTTTCCCTTTTTCCTTTAGTTTTTGTTGATTTTCCCTGTTTTCCCCCGGTGATTCCTATGTTTTTAACATTCTCAAGATTCCCAATCGAGTAGGTCCGTGGAAGGCTTGGAGCGGCAGAATAGGAAAAATTAGATGATTCCTGTTGGTAGTTATATAAAAGAGTTTAAAGGATATAAATATATTATAGGCTTGAAACGACAGAATAGAAAAAATTACATGACAGCTGTTGGTAGTTATATAAAAGAGTTTAAAGGATATAAATATATCATGAATCAATTTAAAAATAAATAAGATTAAGCTAACAAGAGTTGCTCAAATCCTCTCACCCTCCGATTATGTACATATTTTTTTATTAAAATTTATAATTAATATATATATATATATAATTAAAAATTTAATAATCAATCTATTAATGACATTTTAACATATAAAATAGATAATAAAATTTAATTATTCTCATTGAAATTAAAAAAATTACCTGCTATAATTATCCTCGGCTTGATTTCATGTGAAATTGTTGAATAATCAACTCATTATCGATGCTGTTAAATATATTATTCTCAATATAAGTGAGCAAATAATCATTCATCCATGCATCTCCCATTTAATTACTCAATCGATTCTTCATAATCTTCATTATAGAAAATACTCTTTCCACAGTCGCTGTAGCAACTGAAGTTGGAATACACAAATGGATAAACAAGATGCTTTCCACTTTCAACTAGCTTCTCTGAAAGGCTACCAATCCCTTTTAAAGTTGAAAATTCATCATTGCTTTGTATATCAATAATATATGTCTCCAATTAGTTATCAAAAACTATCAAATCAGTGGAAGAAAAATCATATGGATAAAACTTAGCAAATTGAATCAACCTTTGCTTGTCAAATGCAGAGAATGAGTTATCTGAAATTAAGCATGTCAAACAAAGAAGCAATTCAGTATTTTCTCAATGAAGCGGTCATTAAGCTCTTGAAGTTGCATATCCACAACAATATAAAGTAAATCAATACGATAATCATGTAAATTTATAATCTCTTGAACTCAACGTCATGATCTCCTTTTAGATGAAAATATCTCTTCCATATTAGGAATGTCAATACCATGAGTTGTACAAAATAAAGAGACTTTATTCAAGAAAGATTCGCATCCACTCTCTCAAAATCTGTAGCCGCTGCTTTGAGATATTAATCAATTTCATGGCATTAATGATATCTTGATCTTTCCTCTACAATGCTTGTGACAATTCATTAGTGATCCCCAATATATTTTTCATCAAATGCAAAGTGAATGCAAAATCAAATGTCTGTAATATGTCTAAGAGGCCATTAGCTTCAGCTCTTTGATCTGGATTCAGTCCATCTTCCTTGATAATCTCAAGCACATCAATTACTAAGGAATACATGAGAATTAAATTTATTAAAGTACCATAATGTGAACCCCAGTGAGTATTAGCACTTCATTTGAGACTAATTTCTTGATTCATGCCACGTCCACTTAGAATTTCTCCCTTTTCTAATGCTTCTTTAACTTTAGCAACTTGCTTTTCATGAAACATGTTATGTTGCTTGCATGAGCCTCCAATAACATTCAATAAAGTAGCAACTAAGTTGAAAAGGGAAGCAATTTGAATATGATTCTTGGCAATGGCAACAAGTGTGAGTTGCAATTGATGAGCAAAGCAATGAACATAAAAAGCAGATGACTTTTCTTTCCTTTCAGAATTAAACTTTTAAGACCATTAAATTCATCTTGCATGTTATTAGCACCATTATAGCCTTGTCCACAAAATAATGATTCAATTGTCCTCTTTAGTGATAAAGCAGTAGTATCACTAACATGTACTATACCAAGAAAATGCTCCACAATACTTACTTTTTTGTTTGCATAATGCAAAGCAATAGCTATTTGTTTTTTGTTTGATATGTCTCATGACTCATCAACAATAATAGCAAAACATTCATCTCCAAGATCATTTATAATAGCTTTAGTGGTCTCAATTGCAGTAGCATTCACAATGTCCTTTTGAATGTTAGGAGCAGTTAACTAATTATTCTCAGGAGCATTTTGTAAAATAATATTATTTATATATGATCAGCAAGAAACTTGAGAAGTTTAAGAAAGTTACCTTGATTAGTAGAACGTACAGAATCATCATGACCACAAAAAGCTAATACTTGCTTTAAAAGAAACCAAATGCAATCAACTGATCCATTAATCGACTCTGATATATGTCACAAACGTGATCTGATTGCTTAGAAATAGCAACTTTAATGTATTGGTTTTGATTCATCAAATCTTAACACTTCTTCAAAGCATTATTATGAACACTATTTGAGCCTCCAATATGAAGGTTAAATCTATCTTTCTTATTCCATTTGCTAAACCCCTTTGTAACAAATATATCTCCACCAGATTGCTTTCCAACATCGGGCTTAAAAAGATAGCAACACGAGCAATATGCAGCATCTTTTGTTATACTATACTCCAACCAATTGCCAAATTCATTAAACCAAGAGGGACAAAATCTTCAACACTTATTCCAAATTTTTTCTTGAGAAAATCATGGTGATGGGGTTGACAAGGTCCCTTTTGCAAGTATGCTCATCGTACTTTATCTCGATCATTGGGATGATAATATAAAATTTTAGGGTGTAACCTAGGATCTGCTGGAAGATCTTCTAAATTAATCTCTGTTCGAGGTTGCTTGGAACAATTTTGTGCACTATATTGGAGATTAGTTTGCTTGGATTGAGAGAAAAATTGTTGCCGGTGAGAAATTGATTTTGGTGAGAAATTGCAGGTGGAGGGTCCACAATAGAAGGGAAGGACTCATGGATGAGTTTAGAGGAAGAGGAGGATGAGAACGAGGAGGATGAGAAGGAGAAGTATGTGAGGAGGAAGGGGAGGGGATAGGATAGGTTGCTGATGAGGAATCAGTGGAGATAAAGAGAGCCATCATAGAAGAGAAATGGGTGACAAGGAAGGAGAAGAAGGTAAAGAAGGAGGAAGAAAGAGGAACACCAATGATGGAGCAAGAGGGGATCCGTCAGAGAGGAGGGAGGAGGTAGAGATAAGAATATTTTGATCATTTTATAATATAATAATATCATGTGATGGTCACATGATATCAATTCATTAACAGAGATAAATGATACGACTATTTTGGAACATCCCAAAAATTTGAAGAGTTTGTTTGATACTTTTTGAAGTCAAAAGGGTGTAAGTAAAATCGTACTAAGCCCTCCTCGATAACAACCAATTCAATCAAAGAAAATGAACACAATGAAAATTTCTTCTCATGAATCAAATGACCCTAATGGTCGCTTATGATATAACCAACACTTGTTTCAATTTCACAAAATCAAAACTCACTTTATATAGCCCAAGGGGAGGGGATAATCAGGTAATAATGGTGCCATTCAAGTTAATAGGGGGAACCACAACACAGTTATTCTAGTGCATTAAAAGGGTGTTAAAAGGAGTAGCTGATAGAATCTGAGTAAGATCAATATACAAAAAAGTATAAATACCTTGCCACATCATCCAAAAAGGAGGCCTTTCTCAGAAACAACCTTAGGTTCCTAGATTTCTAGATTAGCCAGGTAGTGTAAGCCATCAATACTTTGCTCCCTTTTCTTCCTAGACTAGGATAAAACATCAACCAAAGTGATTATTATAGGGTCATGCCACCTCAGTTGATATCCTTAGGACTTATCCTTGAAAATCCTACGCTGGTAGAACCACTGACATGAATGTTGATAATGAGCACCATCAAATCCGCCATGGAGTGCTAAGACGAAGTGATCTCATCAGTTTCCATGTGACCCTTAGTTCAGGGTACCACTGAACTCCAGGTCGATATCTCACCAATGACAAGAATGAAGTCCTGCGGCCAATATCTATACGGACTCTCACCAACCTCAAGGTCGGAATCCCGACAACAACAAAGGATAAGATCCCACGATCTACCTTAAAGTAGATTTGATCAGAATGGCACCTTGGCCGCATACCGACCTCAGTTCACCGACCAGTTAAGTCACATGGGCAATTAGTTGAAATCTTCCAACAAACTTTCGGAACATGGCCATGTTATATAACAAACACCTACGACTAACAATCTGGTCAGTGGGTGGACTTTCTATCCTAACAACCTATGGGTTCAGATATAACAAACTCTAGTACATCTCTATATAAAGGTAATAAAGGGATCCTAAAAGTTGCGCACATATAACGTTACACTATGCCATACTAGACTGGTACTCTTTCTTTTACTGTACTCAAGCTCTGGCTAGCTTAACCATTGGAGAGTTCCCTATCAGAGAACCCTTCTCTGGTGTGAGTGGACTTCTTTTGTAAGTCTCCCACAGTATTGTAGTGACCTGGCCGACATCTCTCCTCCACCACATCAGCTCCCTCTGAAGTCTTGATGCATAATTTTGGTAATAGAGGAAGGGCCTAACAACCCACTTGAGGAGAGAGAGAGTAGTGAGGTGTAACCATTCCACCGCTCTCCATCAATAATCCATCCGACAAGATCAGGTGGAGTCACCCCACCACCTATCCTGAATGGGGTCTATGCAGTTGACACCGATGTCGAAGATGGCTCACTTGCAACAGTCCTACTGTCTGATCCTGCGAATCTAGACCATGCTCTACAGAGCATGCATCTAAGTTGGACCTGAAGCTGAATCCTCTCCAACCGACAGCGACCCCACACTTGAGAAACCACCCCGATGCCTACTCAATGAAATGGCAACGACCGATGGATGGTTGGTGTCATTAACATGATTTCAATTATTAAAGGTGGCAGGGGGTAGAAAACCACATCGAAGATTGAAAAAGATGAAGAAGAGTGACTAAAGAACGTTGCTAATCTTCGATGTGCTTAGATTCTCCGTGACCATATTATTGTCATATTAACAATGGCCAATTGAAGACCTTATCAGAACCTCCACTCCTAGCTTGGACCTGAAGTTTTGAGAATATCTGAATATGAAATCAATAAGGCTTAAAAAGTTTGATTTCATTAATGGACTTACTTTGTCAAGTTTTTGCAAGCACCATACAAGTCAGAAAACCTCCAATGATGATTATACATCTTCGATCATGAATCAGGTACGATGATAATTTGGGATATTCGAACATCTATCTAAACCCTAATGACTGGATCGGTGGACTGATCTCTTGGAGATAGCTCAGCTTTGGCTGAGATCTTCGAATATTAGTTGGTAAAGCACCAACGACTAGAGATATCCTGATACAAGTTAGGACCTCCATTAGTAAATATCTCGAAGATATCTCGACTTAAGTTGAGACCTTCGAATATCAGTTAAAAATGATTTGATGATGATAAAGAGATATCCTAAACCAAGTTAAGACCTCCATAGATGAGATCCTTGAAATTGATTCGAGGATATGGTCGAAGTCATCGATTTGATAGATTTTGCCTAACTATGTCAAAACAAACTTCAAGAATTTACATCGATAAAACATTACTTTAAGGATAGCCTTCATCTGAAAAGACTTCAGATATGGCAACCACTTAATAACATAGGGTTATCCCAACCCAAGTCAAGATCTCCACAAATTAAACATCTCAGAGATACTTCGATAATGAAGGGACTAACTCTCTGGAGACTCCACATGGCCATCTGGGGCTCGTCGCCCATGGTGAGTTAAGTGGAGACTGAAGATGATGACGAAGGATCTAACTCTCCAAGAAACCCATACGATCTGACACTCCTTGCTTATGGGTGAGTCGAATGAAGGTTGAGGATGACAATGAAAGGAGCCAACCCTCTGGGGACCCCATATGGTCATCTAGCACTCCTTGCCTACAGACGAGTTGAGCGAAGGCCGAAGACGATGACAAAATCTTACAGAAATGGTTTCATAAGTCACATGGCACAGAAAGAAAGCAAAAGAATATTTTATTTAGAAAAGAAAGTCCATTGCAAAAAAACCTCATCCCTACAAAGGTTGCAAAAGCTACAAAATCAGGGCTTGGTCAATGTCCTCACCATCATCTTCGGGCCTAAAAGCTGAACCATGCTAGGTGGAGTTCATAGCAATGCCCACGTGTGGAGACCTCCCTTCCTAAAAGTTGACGGTCCTCAGTAAAGGATATTGGAGATGGCATAGCATGTCTGCTCTTAAGGACACACCCTATCCCCGGATATTCTTCCGAGGAGGGCCAAAAGGTTAGCTCACCGGCAGGGAGGGGCTGCTCCTAGAAAGATCGAAGACCTTCGACCTTTCTTTCGAGCATGATGCGAAAGCAGCCTCCAATGACCGCCAGTTTGACTCCCTCATCGAAGCAGCAAACTTTTCCAACATCTCCTATGCCAAACTAGATGCCCCACCTGTGTGCTCCCAAGAGACCCTTCATGATTGGTCAAGCAATGGTAGAGGCTCCCCCAGTCGAGAGAAAATGATGACTATCCCCTGACAGCAAACAAAGTGGCACCACCATGTTGTAGAAGACTTTGGGTTAATACCGGTTGCACACAACGTGGACTCTATTTATAGAGAAGTGAGACTTGAATGCCTGCAACCATCCCCAATGACCGCACAATAGGTGTCACCATGAGAGTGGCCTTGAGGATCATGCCTTCTAGCAGTCAGACTTCCAATCAACATTAAATGTTATGCTTCCCCCGACTGCCAAGGGACATGATCCTTCGATGTACAGTCCTTCGAGATATCTCAAATCCACTCGGGACCTTAGATTTCAGACTTAGCAAGTCATCAACAATGATGATGATCAAGGGTGTTGCCCAGCTATGCAACCCAAGAGGGAGGGGGGTGAATTGGATTTTTAAAATTTTAAAGTTAATTTAGAACTACGAGGATTAAATAACAATGAGCAGGATATATGTAGAGAGTGATTTAAGCAAAATGTAGAAATTAGATGCAAGAATGTAAGAAGATAAAAAAATTTAGAAAGAGAGCAAGTAAGCACTACACAAACAAACAAGATTTATAGTGGTTCGGTGCCAACCTTGCACCTACATCCACTCTTCAAGCTCCTACTTGAAAATTCAAATCTACTAAACCGTATTCAACAAGAATACAACATCGGTACCTCTGACTCTAGCTATCTCAAGCTAGAACATTTATTTTTCAGATATAAGCCAACTCAATGCAATCTGATTCAAAGTTCGGACCAACCTTTTCAAGTTTTGGAACTCTTCCAAAACTAAAGATCAAGACAAAACAGAGTATGTGAGTTAATCACACGAAAATATAAATTTAGCTCCTTTAATGAGCAAATAAAACTTTAAATATACTTTACATAATCAGAAGGAAGCTTTTTTGATTTTTTTCAAGATGGTTGAAGACTTAAATGAGCTCTAGAGGGGTTGGTAAACTTGAATTGAAGGCTTCTTTTTCTTGAAGAAGTTTTTTTGCTTAGGCCTGAAATGAATGCTTGAGTCTCTTCAATAATAATTTCTTTTTTCCTCCTTTAAGTGCCTTTATAGCTTCAATAGATGGTAGAGAGAAATCTGAGCTGAAATAGAGTCATTGAAGATCATTAAAAGAGTATTAAATACTGTCAAAAAGAGCTGAAAACTAGTCGTTATGAAAGTTTTCGTCACAGGGGGTCGACCTCTGCATAGGGGTCGACCTCTGCACAGGGATCGACTCATGGGATCGACCCCTGTGACACAAAATAGAAAATTACTGTTCTGTATCTTTGACCTACACAGCAACAGAGGTTGACTCATGGGAGCGATCCTTTTGGATGTGTCAGTAAAAAATAGCATACCGTTCAGCCCCTTTTGACAGGAGTCGACTCATAGGGTCGATCTAATTATTTAAACTCGAATTTCTCTCAATATATCCATCCAAAAAGTATGAAATTACCTTCAATAGATCGCAAATCTTCTGTTCTTGATCTTGAGACTTTCGAATCAGAACTTGATAAAATTATGATTTTATCTCTGAAATATAATAAATCTTTTTTCAAGCCAAAATCATTAGTAACCCCCTCAAATATGTTGTAATCATCAAAATCAATTCATGAAGTAACAATCTCTTCCTTTTTTATGATGACAAAATACTTGAGTAAAAGCAAAACATAATATATATAAAACATTAATCAAGAATTTTAAATTTATGAAGATGCATCACTTAAACATTATAGCCAATTATTTGAATAAAATACATCATGAGTAGTTTGAAGATTAGTGTTAAGATAGCTTATAAGATTATTTTTTGATAAATTTATTTTGATAATTTTGCTTATTGCTCAATTTTAGACAAGTTTGCTTATTGCTCGATTTTAGATAATTTTACTTATTGCTCGATTTTAGATAATTTTGCTTATTGTTCAATTTTGTTAGATAAGTTTGCTTATTGCTCAATTTTAGACAAGTTGCTTATTGCTCAATTTTAGATAATTTTGCTTATTGCTCGATTTTAGATAATTTTACTTATTTTTTGATTTTGTTAGACAATTTTGCTTATTGCTCGATTTTAGATAATTTTGTTTATTACTCGATTTTAGATAATTTTGTTTATTGCTCAATTTTTTTAGATAATTTTGCTTATTGCTCGATTTTAGATAATTTTATTTATTGCTCGATTTTGTTCATCTACTCTCCCTTTTTGACAACATCAATTAAGATTATTACTCCCACTTTTTAAGAAAAAAATGAAAGAGACTCTCCCTCACTATAGCAATCATAAAGGATATTTTAATTTGCTTATATAAAAAATATTACCATTCATAATATTTTATAACACATATATGAGGTATTTTTCATATCATATTAAGACATTTCAATTAATGTCATTCATAAAAATCAATCCAAAAGATATTCATAGAAGTTAAAAGCATATATATGTATATATCCAAAATGTGACATAAGTGTCACAATACATACGAGTCAAGTCAAAGTACATAGGCCATACAAAAATCATGGATAAAAATATAACTATCCATGAGTCAATCAGCCAACAATTACAAAGGCCATAAGCTAGAACCTAGACATAAAAGACTAATTATGATAGATCTAATAGATATCATGGCTAGAGGGATCAGAATCTGAGGAGTCAGAGATATGATGAGGAGTCTCAGGATCAAGGCCACAGGCACGTCCTCGATCACGTCTGCCTCGACCATGGATAGAAGTACCGACATGAGCAGAAGGGCGAGAAGATCCTGGAGCCTGGGAAGCTATGGACTGTGCTAGGAGAGAAAGTTTGATGGTGTCCAATTATTTCAAAGCTCTCGTCATGGACTGCATTAAGGCACCAATCTAAGTAGAGATAGTCTCACTAGAGTCACTAAACTGTCTCCTCAAGAAGTCAAATCCACCCTCCAAAACTCCTCGAAGTCTAGCTGCCTCTGCAGACAGGTTGGAGACCTCTGTGATATCCTCATGCAGCTGGGGATGGGCTAAAGCTAATACCTGCCTCTACAAATTTAGAATTCTGTCCGTCAGTCTCAGAACACATCCCTCAAGCTCCTTAAGTCGTACGGACTGAGCTGTGAGCATCTGAAAGACAGTAGAGATATGAGGGATCAAAGTCTGATCTGAGTCAGCCTGAGATGTCAACCTCTGAGCAAAGACTGAGGTGGCAAACTACTGAGATAAAATAGAGGCAACACGCTGGGACATCAACTCAATCTGATCATCTGCAAATCTGAACTCTGAAGGATGTACCCTGCTTTCTGACTGTGGAACTGAAGCATGCCTCCTCACTGACTCTGAGGGACCAGTCTCGTGATCAAATACGAACTGAATATCAGTAGATGCTCTATGATTAGAGGAGGTGAAGACGGTCCCTCCTCCTCTGCTCTCTCCTCAACACCCTTCGATCAACCGCTATCAGTCTTTGAGAAACCCATACGGTGCAGTGTGTGGCGGTTGATGGTGTCAGAGTGTGACAATTTTATGACTGCCTCTCCCTCAAAACAAACTCCGAACCTACTAAAGACCAGGATGAGTGCCATACCATAAGGCAAGTGAGCCTTAGACCTGTTCAGGGTCTCCCTCATGGCCTCAAACATTAAAGCAAGAAGGTTCAAGGGGGTCTGGGTGATCACATGGTACATGATGCAAATATCCCTACCAGATAAGAGGTCATGCCTGCCACTCCTAAAGATAAAAAGTTTGGTAACCATGTGATGCAAAAGCCTCATTTCAACTGAAAGAATTTTTGCTTCTAATTTATTTAAGTTTTCAATAAATGCTCTCCCTAAAATAGCACTTAATCCTTCTTCTTTGATTGGGAGTTCCATATGAGTATAGCCTTCACAAGACAAGTGTAAGATTTATCTCAAGTACAATGGATCAAGAACTATATTAACCCCTTTCACCAAGGATTTTACTATTCCATTGCAATAACTCAAATTTAAGTAAAATTTTCTGACCAAATCAACATAAGTATTTTTCTTTAATAAACAGTAAAACTTCCATCCTTGATTTTTAATCTTTAATCCAATAGAGAATCCTTCTTTTTTAAAAAACTTAAAATCTATATTCTTTTCGGGTTACACTTTTTGATTGGAGAGAGGTATCTTGCTTGGACTGAGTGGAGACTGTGAAGAAGCTGGAGCAAGACCTAGAACTAGAGTTGGAGCAGAAGAGGGCTCGACAGCCATTTTTTTCTGTGCACATCTTCCTCTAACCCTCGAACAGATTTTTTTCTCTGTGGTAGCTTTGATTCGGGAGCCATTTTGGACAGAAAAGACTTGTAAATAGCTTAGGAGAGTTGATGAGTGATAGAGTGGAAGAGATTTTTAGAAGAAAAATAAGCATTTTAGAGAGACAAACCGTCGGTTTGGAGAAAAGAGTTTGAAGCTAGGGTAAGCTCGAACCACCCAAACGAAGAAGAAAGAGAAGAGAGATTTAAATCCTAAAGGGGCGATTTAAAGGAGAAAATCTGGTGAGAAGAGGGATTTTGAGATGAGAGTGGAGAGGGAGGTGATCTTGTTTGGTGGAATGGGGAAGATGAACGGCAAAGGAGTCGGCTCTTTGCAATCGATGAAATCCCAATAAAACAGAGCCTGATTGATTTTAATAAAAAAATTGTAAGTTTACCCTAGGGTCGACCCTAGGGGTCGACTCATGGTAAGAAAAATAAAAAAAAATAATGAAGAAATTTTGAAAAAGCTTGAAACTTGAAAGAAGGGTGTCTATTTGAGAGATTGATTATTTGAAGGATAGATTTGAGCTTTTAAGAAAGGAGAGATATGAAATTAGCTCAAAAATTAAATTGGTTCAATGAATTTTTGACAAATTAAACTTGGAATTAGAAAGATACTCAAGCTGAAGGATCAAGAATTTCTAATTCTCTCCTAATTTCATAAAATCTGTCTTCACTTAAGGCCTTGGTAAAGATATCAGCCAATTATTTTCTCGTACAAACATAATCAAGAATTATATCTTTATTTTGGACATGTTCTCTTACGAAATGATGTCTAATTTCAATATATTTTGATCTAGAATACTGAATTAGATTTTTAGTTAGATTAATAGCACTAGTGTTATCACATCTTATAGGAGTTTCATTGAGTTTGATGTCAAAGTTCTCAAGTTGTTGCTTAATTCATAGGATTTGAGCACAGCAACTTCCGACTGCAATGTATTCGGCCTCGATCGTAGACAGTGCTATCAAATTTTACTTCTTGCTAAACCAAGAGATTAAGTTAACTCCAAGAAATTGATAAATTATATTAGTATTTTTTCTATCTAATTTATATGCAGTAAAATCGACATCTAACTATCCTATTAAGTCAATTGATGAGTCCTTAGAATATCATAATCCTAGAGTTTGTATACCTTTTAAATATTTAAGAATTTTTTTAACTGCATTTAAGTGTGATTCTTTTGGATTTGATAGAAAGTGTGCACATAAACAAATACTAAACATAATATCTGATCTACTAGCAGTTAAATATAATAAAAAATCAATCATCTCTCTATAAAGTTTTGAGTCTACATTTTTATCTCCTTCATCTTTGTCAAGCTTACATGATGGGCTCATGGGTGTACCAATTACTTTGAAGCTCTCCATTCCAAATCTTTTGAGTAGTTCTCTTGTGTACTTACTTTGGATGATGGAGATCTCTTTCTTTATTTGTTTGATTTGGAGTCCGTGAAAGAATACAAGTTCTCCCATCATGCTCATCTCGAATTTTTTTTGCATGAGCTTAGCAAAATCTTGACAGAGTTTTATTAGTAGACTCAAAAATAATGTCATCAACATATATTTGTATAACTAAGATATCATCATGATTTCTTTTAATGAAAAGGGTTGTATCTATATTTTCTCTTAAAAAACCATTGTTAAGCAAGAATTTACTTAACCTTTCATACCAAGCCCTAGGTGCTTGCTTTAGACCATATGGAGCTTTGTTTAATTTAAAAATATAATTAAGAAAAGTATGATTTTCAAAATTAGAAGATTGTTCTACAAAAATTTCTTCAGCAATATAATCATTTAGAAAAGTACTTTTGACATCCATTTAGAATAATTTAAAATTCATAAACCATTCATATGAAAGTAAAAGCCTAATTGCTTCTAATCTAGCAACAGATGCAAATGTCTTATCAAAATCAATTCTCTCTTCTTGATTATAACCCTTTGCAACCAATCTTGCTTTATTCCTAATTACATTTTCATGTTCATCCAATTTATTCCTATATACCCATTTTGTGCCAATTACTGAATAATTTTTAGGTCTTGATATTAAAGTCCATAATTATTTCCTTCAAATTGATTAAGTTCTTCTTGCATAATATTTATCCAATTATAAATTTTTTCAGCTTCATCTATGGTTTTAGGTTCAAGATGAGAAACAAATGCAAAATGATTGTATGCATCTCTAAGTAAAGAACGAGTTCTTACTCTATGTATAGGATCACCAATGATTAGTTTCTTAGGATGATTGTGATCATACCTCCATTTTTTGGGTAGATCATTTGTACCTTGAGGTTGTTCTTGTTGTTCTTCACCTTCATCATCTTGTTTATTTTCATATTTTTCTTCATTTTGAATTGTTGAGTCTTTTAGGGTGAGCTCCTCCATCCTGTTTATAAGAGGATCTGCATCATCAATACCTTCATTCTTTTTTAAGGGAAGATCATTAGTCTCATAAAAAACAACGTGTATTGACTCCTCTACTACTAAAGTTCTTTTGTTGAAAACTCTAAAAG
This sequence comes from Elaeis guineensis, assembly GCF_000442705.2. Taxonomy (NCBI): domain Eukaryota; kingdom Viridiplantae; phylum Streptophyta; class Magnoliopsida; order Arecales; family Arecaceae; genus Elaeis; species Elaeis guineensis. The sequence goes on along the minus strand of NC_025993.2, from coordinate 97,006,157 downwards.
CTTTGCTAGAAGAGGAATAACCAAGAAAAATAGCTTCATCAGATTTTGCATCAAATTTTCTTAATCTTTCTTTACCATTGTTCAAAATAAAATATCGACAACCAAAAATATGTAAATATACAATATTTGATTTTCTTCCTTTCCAAAGCTCATAAAGTGTTTTCTTTAGAATTGATCTAATTAAAGTATGATTTAATATGTAACATGCCATGTTAATTACTTTCATCCAAAAGTATCTTGGGAGGTTGCTTTCACATAGCATGGTACATGCCATTTCTTCAAGAATTCTATTTTTTTTTCTACTACTCCATTTTGTTGGGGTGTCCTAGGTGCTGAAAAATTTTGGTCAATATATTTTTCATCATAAAATTTTTCAAAATCTTAATTTTCAAATTCGATTTCATGATCACTTTGAATATGTTGAATTGAAAAATCTTTTTCATTAGTAACTTTTCAATAAAATTTTGAGAACACATGAAAAATTTCATCCTTATGTGCGAAAAAGAAAACCTATGTAAAATGAGAGAAATCATCAATAATTACAAAGCCATATCATTTTTCATCCAAACTAGTAATTATAGTGGATCCAAATAAATTTATATGCAATAATTCTAATGGCCTAGAAGTTGAAACAATATTTTTAGATTTGAATGATACTTTTGTTTGTTTACCTAGTTGACATGCATCATAAATTCTATCCTTTTCAAAATTTAATTTAAGTAAATTAGTAATTAATTTTTTTTTAACAAGTTTTGAAAGTGAATGCATGCTAATATGTACAAGCCTACAGTGCCAAAGCCAACTAGTCTCTTTAATTTTGACATTCAAGGCTACTAGGCATTGCAAGTTTATCTTGAAATGATCATTCAAATCTACCATATAAACATTACCATGTCTATGCCCAACAAATTTAATGCCTTCTTCATTGGGACTAGTTACTATACATAATGAAGATTCAAAAATAACTTTATTCCCTTTGTCACAGAATTGACTAATGCTCAATAGATTATATTTCAAACCATCTACTAATAAAATATTTTCAATATACTTGGAGGGAGTGATACCAATGTTACCTATACCGATAATCTTTCCTTTGCTATTGTCTCCAAAGGTGACCATCCCTCCATCTTTTGCATCAAGTGAGATGAATTGAGATTCATCACCGGTCATGTGTCTTGAGCACCCACTATTAAGATATCATTTTCTATTTGTTCCTTGGGATGCAAGACACACCTGCATGCAAAAATTAAGTTTTCACTTTAGGTACCCAAGCTTTCTTAGATCCTTTTTGGTTAGTTACAGAGATTTCTTTTGGAACTCATATTTTCTTTACATTAAAATTTTCATATTTGTTAGAGAAACAAGTATAAGATTTGTGTCCTACTTTACCATATTTAAAGCAAGTAATATTTGAAAATTTATTGCTCAATGAGTTCGCATAGATATTTTTTAAAAATTTTTGTTTCTTTAAAAGGTTGTAGCCAAGACCAACTTTATCATAAACGATCTTTTGTTTATCAAGTATCATTTGAAGTTTAGTTGAACTAAAAGTGAACTTTTCTACCATAGATTTTAACTTAGCAATTTTATTTTTCAAGTTTAGAATTTTTTGTATCAAAACTAATTTTTTATTTGAAATAATTTTATTTTCTTTTAGTAAAGATTGATTTTTTGATTTTAATTCTTTATTTTTTACCCCTAACTTCTTTAGATCATCAACTAGATCATAAAATACTTCTTGAAGTTCTTCGAAAGTAAAGTCTCAGGAGTTTCAGCATTTACCTCATTTTTATGTGCCATAAGGCACAAGTTGGCTTGCTCATGTGAATCTTCTTCTTTGGAGCTTGACTCATCACTATCACTCCATATAGCCACCATAGCTTTTTTCTTGTACTTCTTGGGGTTCTTCTTAAGTTATGGACATTTCAGACCTGAAGTGCCTCAGCTTTTTACATTCATAACAAATAAGGAGTTGCTCCTTATCCTTCTCCTTGCTATGCTCCCCTTTGGTAGGTGGCCTCTTCCTCATCCTTTATTTTTTTTTCTTCAAAAATCTTTTAAATTTTTTAGTGATGAGGGTCATTTCTTCATCTTGCTCTTCATTTTCTGTTTCTTCAGATTCCTCATCGAGTTGAGTAGTAGACTTGAGGGCGATTGTCCTCTTCTTCTTGGCATCTTTTTCTTGATGTTGTTTCATGCTTAGCTCGTGTGTCATTAACGATCCTAGAAGCTCCTCCAAGGATAAAATATTCAGATCTTTGGCTTCTTGGATTGCGGTCACTTTGGCCTCCCACGTCCTTAGTAAAGACCTAAGAATCTTTCTCATAAGATCGTTGTTAGAGTAAGACTTATCAAGACTTTTTAGACTATTAATAATATTCATAAAATGAGTAAATATTTCAGTTATTGATTCATCATGCTCCATTTTAAAGAGTTCATATTTGTGCACAAGCTTGTTAATTTTTAATTCCTTAACTTGATTAGTACCTTCATGTGTTACTTCTAATCTATCCCATATTTTTTTAGCTGACATGCATGTTGAAATACGATTAAACTCATTAGCATCTAAAGCACAATATAAAATATTCATGGCTTTAGCATTGAGTTGAGCTATTTTCTTGTCAACCTCATCCCATTGTCTTTCGAGTTTGGTTGATTCTACACCATCAATTATCTTAGTAGGTGTGTGTGATCCATTCACTATGATACTCCACATATCATAGTCAAGTGCCTAAATAAAAATTTTCATCCGAGCTTTCCAATAGGTGTAGTTTGATCCATTAAAAAGTGGATGTTGGTTTGTGGACTGCCCCTCGACTAGTGAAGCACCAACTTGAGTTGTCATAGATCTTTAGCTCTTTGATGGTTAAATCAAAGTAGGACTAGAGCATCGAGCTCTAATACCACTTATTGTCCAGCTATGCAACCCAAGAGGGAGGGTGAATTGGGTTTTTAAAATTTTAAAGTTAATTTAGAACTACGAGAATTAAATAACAATGAGCAGGATATATGTAGAGAGTGATTTAAGCAAGATGTAGAAATTAGATGCAAGAATGCAAAAAGATAAGAAAATTTAGCAAGAGAGCAAGTAAGCACTATACAAACAAATAAGATTTATAGTGGTTCGGTGCCAATCTTGTACCTACATCCACTCTCCAAGCTCCTACTTGAGAATTCAAATCTACTAAACCATATTCAATAAGAATATAATGTCGGTACCTCTGACTCTAGCTATCTCAAGCTAGAACACTTATTTCTCGAGTACAAACCAACCCAATATAATTCGATTCAAGGTTCAGATCAATCTTTCTAAGTTTTGAAATCTTTCCAAAACTAAAGATCAAGATAAAATAGAGTATGTGAGTTAATCACATGAAAATATAAATTTAACTCCTTTAATGAGTAAATAAAATTTTAAATATACTTTACACAATAAGAAAGAAGCTTTTCTAATTTTTTTCAAGGTGGTTGAAGACTTGAATGAGCTCTAGAGGGGTTGGTAAACTTGAATTGAAGGCTTCTTTTTCTTGAAGAGATATTTTTGCTTAGGGCTGAAATGAATGCTTGAGTCTCTTCAATAATAATTTATTTTTTTCTCTTTTAAGTGCCTTTATAGCTTCAATAGATGGTAGAGAGAAATCTGGACTGAAATAGAGCCATTGGAGATTATTAAAAGAGCATTAAATACTGCCAAAAAGAGCTAAAAATTAGCCGTTACGAAAGTTTCTGTCACAGAGGGTCAACTCATGGGGTCGATCTCTGTGGTACAGAATAAAAAATTACTATTCTATATCTTTGGCCTGCACAACAATAGAGATCAACTCATGGAGTTGATCCCTTTGGGTGTGCCAGCCAAAAATAGCATACCGTTCAGCTCTTTTTGATAGGAGTCGACTCATAGAGTCGACCCAATTTTTTAAACTCGAATTTCTCTGAACATATTCATCCAAAAAGTATGAAATTACCTCCAATAGATCACAAATCTTCTGTTCTTGCTCTTGAGGCTTTCAAATCAGAACTTGATAAAATTATGATTTTGCCCCTGAAATACAATAAATCTTTTTTCAAGTCAAAATTATTAGTAACCCCCTCAAATGTGTTGTAATCATCAAAATCAATTCATGGAGTAACAAAGGGATATTCAGACACTAGACTGAACCCCGATAATCGAAAGACCAATCTCTCAAAGCGGACTAAGATCTCTGAAGCTTTAATTGGTATAGCATCGATGACTAGGAAGTATCCTGACCCAAACTCAAATCCCCACAAAGGGGATCCTCAGAACAAATCCAAAGACAACCAAAGTTGAAAAGTCTTCAAGTTGGCTAACGCTGCTTGATATTGTTGAAAAATCTATATCGACAAATCTACATCAAAAATCTACGTCAGGAATCTACATGATCCCAACGACTTGGAGACAATCTCAAAGACCCAAGCAAACCTCGACTAACTGCTTTGGTACTCATCTGACCACATCTTTAGATTTCTGAGTTTGGAAGATGAGATAGGAATCTTCCAAAAGATTGGAGTTCCACTGAAGCTAATGACTTGAAAAAAATTTTCAAGACAGCAAGACCACAAGCCAGAATCAACTCCAAAAGCATACAAAGAACAATGAGATATCAGACTTTAAAAAAAAGAAAGATTATTTCATTACTTTATTGAAAAAGCTTAGTTATAAAAACTGCCAAAGGCAAGTACAAAAGATGAAGTTAAAAGCAAAGGTACCAAATCCCAAGACTGATCAGACTATGTTTCGACATTGACATCGGTCACTAGCTCAGCAACTTGGGCTTCCACTGTGGTTGACCTAGTGATAGGATACCCAGTGGAGATCGGCTCGCCAAATGTGGGTTTAGTGGTTGTAGGAGGTTCAACAGCGACAGGCTCCATATCAAGCTAGATCGATCCCTCATCTTACTGCTGATCTTCTTTTCCAATCTTAGTGTAAAGATCGAGTCGGCCAATATCAATCTCGAAAAAAAAATGCACCACCTAAGCCTTACAACAGTTGAAGCCATAGGCCATCGAAGAACCTTCAATGACCTCCATACTGAACTCTGTCGAGGCCTTATACTCTTCAACGGCTTTCAGCTTGGCTTCAATAACCGCCTTCCCTTATCGGCCTCCACCCGAGCCTCCACCGACTTGATTTTCTCCTCTGACATCCTTACCTCTAGCTGGAGATCTACCTCGAGCTTAGTGACCCTCTTCTTTCACGCCTCTGTGAGCCCATGCTCCATAGCGAGGAAACCCTCGAGCTGCATGATCCATTCCTTAGCATCCTGGAGTTCGGATCGGGCTCGAGAAGTGTCATCCTCCGAAGCCTTCTTTTAGGCTTCCAGTACCTGAAGGTCTCTCTCTAGCTTCCCCTTCACTTGACCCAGCCTAACGATAGCTTCACAAAGTTGGACCATATCATGCATCATTTATCGGAGGAAACTAAAGTCAGAGAACTCCAAGTAAGAAAGAGAAGAAAAAATAACTAAGTCAAGACTTACCTTCAGCATATCCTCAAATGAAGTAGATAAAGCTTTGTCTAAGGGTCGGGCCTCGATCTTGGCCCAATCGATTGGCAGCAGTGTCATGCTGATGACTTCCTGGACAAGTTGCTGATTATGGAGAGTTGAATCCTCCCTCCAAAACCTCCTCGCCATGATGATGAACTCCTCCTTAGACATCGATGAGGAAGGCCCCACCCCTGCTGAGTCATAGAAGTCGAAGCCATAAGAGAGACTAGAAATTACTCTAATTGGGATGACAATGAAGACTGAGGAGGAGGTGGAGGAGACACCACTAGAACAAGTTCCACGGTGGCTAGGAGAGCTATCTTTAGGGGCACTGCAACGATGACCCCTGCATGTCATCCATGATAGAAGTTCTGGCCAATCCAGAGATAGCAGGTGGAGTCAAAGTCGAAGAAGTTGTCAGCCTTTCCCTCTTCGAAGCACCTCCCTCTGAGGTGGAGCTCAGCCTCTTCTTCTTAAAACAGAGCCTATTTGCCTTGGGTGTGTGCACCAAAAATGAAAAGTTAGTGTCAAATCAGCTAAACAAGAATCAAGTAACAAGATAAAATAACGAACTCAAACATACCCTAAGGAAAAGCTGGATCGAGGCCGATATCGTAGAGCATCTGCTCAATTATAAGACCGCTCAACTTCAAGACATCTATGTCTAGCAACTCATAGAAATTCTCCTCATCTTCAGGGAGGATTGATTTCTCCTTATTTGAAGAAAGCCTAGGTTCACCCCAAATCTAGTTGAAGCCCTAGAGAAGATCGAAAGAAACAAAGAAAAATCTACCCTTCCAATCATGAATAGAAAAAGGAAGTCTCTTAATGAACTTACACCCCTAACGAGGACTAAAATACCACCATCTTTTATCATAAGGTTGCTTCTTCAGGGTGAACAGTGCCCTAAAGATAGAAGTCCTTGGATAGATACCGAGCCAGCTACAAAGGATAACAAAGATGAAGATCACCTGAATGGAGTTTAAGATGACTTGGTTCGGAAGAATTTTATAATCATCAAAGAGGTTAGAGGCTAAGAAGTGGAAGTGCAGTTGAAGATCTGCTTGGAGAGTCTCCTCGTAAAGGGTGACTCGATCCTCTAGAGCTAGAGAGACATGATCGTCTTGACCTAGGACTTCGAGCCGAAAATCTGAAGGGATGGAATATTGAGATTGAAACTCTTCGAGATCGGCCTTAGTAATAGATAACTCCTCTTCCCCAGGCCCAAAAGTGTTTCGGCACCCAGATGAAGAAGTGCTTGCAATAGTGGCTCGAGGACCCACCTTGGACATGGACTGGGGAGGAGGTGGCCGAGAGCTTCGACCACCTCGATGAGTTTCACCCTGATCCTTCCCACTGGAGATATTATAAGGAAAAGGTCGAAAAGAGGAAGAAAAGAAGACAAACTAACACAAGAAAAAGGATAAGAAAACCAATCAGAAAGTAAGACTCTAGATGAAATAAGCTCCTTGGAGAACTAGAATACTCATCGGAGTTGGAGGAGGTGGAACACATGACAACAGGATTGAAGTGCAGGAGGCCATGGCTAGAAAAATAGGTACGGTAGGGGATATGCCTATTTAACATTATGCTCCAACAACCCTGATCAAAATTTTGACTCGTTGGATCATTGCCATGTGTCTTCGATCAAAACCATCCAACCTCGTGACTCTTCAACGTACCACCATTCAAATTTGATCACGCTGATAGATCTACGTAAAATAATGTCGGGTCAATCAACATTCGACAAATGGCACCATATGGTTGGTGGATCCATAACTGCCAAAAAGTACCTTTTGAGGTCGAAATAATAATCTGCCTCGCGCTGTCCATCTCTTATAAATACTCCGGGATTCATGAAGTGATGAATCTCTTCAAAATAATTAAGACATGATTCATGAAGTGATTTGTCAAATCAGAATCAGATTCTATGAAGTGATGCAATGATTCACCTGGAGACCAAATAACTCGGATTTGCCAACTCAAATAAGCTCTGAGAACTTTTTTTAAGGACTACTTCTTTTGTCCAAAGTAACTACTTCAGACTCAGAAGTGGGGGGCAAGTATTATGGAGTTATACCACCTCAACTAATATCGTCGAGACTCATCCTCAAAAATCTCAGGTTGATGGAAGCACCGACATGAACCTTGACGGTGAATACCATCAAATCCATTATGGAGTGCCAGGATGAAGCAATCACATCAGCTTCCATCCGACCCTTAGCTTGGGATACCACCGATGTTTGGGTCGATATCTCACCAATGACAGGAATGAAGTCTTATGACTAATGCTGATGCGGACTCCCACCAACCTCAAAGTTGGAATCTCGATGACCATAAAGGACAATGTCCCATGATCTGCCTTAAAGCAAATTTGATCAGGACGGCACCTTCGTTGCATGCTGATCTCAATTCACCAACTAGTTAAGTCACATGGAAAATTAGTTGAAATCTTCCAATAAACTTCCAGCATGTGGCTACTTCATAGAATAGACACCTAAGACTAACAACCCGATTAGTGGGTGGACTCTCTATCCTAACAATCTATAAATTCAGGTATAACAAACTTTGGCATCTCTCTATATAAAGATAATAAGAGGATCCTAAAAGGTACGCACACATAATGTTACACTACGCCATACTAGGCTAGTACTCTCTTTTACTGTGCTCAAGCTTTGGGTGACTTAACCATCAGAAAGTCCTCCACTGGAGCACCTCCCTCTGATGCGAGTGGACTTCTTTTGCAGATCTCCCATGACGTCCCAATGATCCGACCGATGTCTCTCCTTCGCTACATCAGCTCTCTCCGGAGTCTTGACACAACAGCAGTATCATTGTGAATTCATAAGGCCAGTAAATTCTAAATGAAAATAAGAGTTCCCTATTTGGCTTAAAGATAATTGGATAATTGAAAACAGAAAATCTTTTCGAATAAGAGTGAAATAGCTATATTTAATATAATATTAGAAACTAATAATTTTATAACATTATCAAAGAAGTATACTTACATATATAACCCTCTTTTAGTCTTGGTGACTACAACCGTGATTAAGCTGACCATGACAGGATCTAAAAATCATATTTGATCTTGTGGTCTAGGCCCCGAACAGTATTTTTCTTTGATAGAGGCTTGAAAGAAACTAGTTTTTAAGCATATGCGTTGCCAATGATCATTCCCAGCTAGCCAGATCCAAATCATATTTTGAATAGAGAGTAATCATGAGTATTACACTTCCGTTCACCATTGTGAGGTTACCAAATATTAATAAATTTTTCGGATGTGGCTCTGTCAAGATTATGTATTATTTCAAAGTTTGATGATTTAACAAGGTAAACTAAATTTAACATATTCTTTCTAACATACATGCATCATGAAAAATTCAGCTACATAGTAGAACGTTTGATATTTGATCCATATTTTGAAATTATTTTTAAGGTATAAATTTTATTTTCAATCGAAAAATTTCTGTGAACAACTCCATAAAATTCAATTTTCAAGAATCATTTATATTTATCTAATATATATATATATATAAATGGAGGTATCGCAATAATGCCTCCCTGTGCCGTGTTTTTAATCTGTTTGTATGCCATGTGTTCAAAAAAACCCGAAGCGCAGCCTTCGTGCGACGTCCCATGGCACTGTCCGTTTGCACGCCATGCATCCACACAAAAAAAAAAAAGAAAAAGCAAAAAAAACACTGAAACGTGATGCCGATATGCTCAATAAAATAATAAAATAATAATCGATGATGCTCCATTGATCTTTGGGGCTAAAGTCGGTGACGTCGGAGGTGAGGCGGTGGGTGCAGGTTGAAGTCGGCTATGCCGGAGGGGGTGAGACATCGGAAGAGGCCGAAGCGTATTTGGGAGACATCTGAGATGGCAGCGAGGAGCTCGGATTTGTTGAGATGGGGCATCCGCTCCACCAGCTCCACTGCTTCATGGGGGCGGCAACGGGAGTCGTCGATGGTGGGCTGCTCAATGTCGGGCTTGAGGAAGGTTTCAGAGCATCGGCCGACGATGGAGGGGAGATGATGTCGTAAAGACAAGTACGTACCAGCAATTCTTTCAGGGCTGTACGAGCGGGGGCGGGCACAGCAAAGAGGGGCGGCAGGGGGGTGGGGCGGCACCAGTGGGCACGGAGAAGGTATGAGAAGAGGAAGGAAGAAGAACAAGAAAAAAATAATAAAATATTATTTGTTAAAATAATAAAAAAATATAATATATAATAAATAAATAAATAAATAAAATATTAAAAAAAAAATATCTCGTGCATCGCACGGGATTATAAACTAGTAATTACAAAAAATAATATTCGAATACAATAATTTCACTTAGTCAAGATACAAGTTTAAAAATAAATTATTCTAATAATATTATATGAAACGAATGGTAAAATACTAGGATGGTAGAAGTACTTTTAGATCAAGAGAACATTCAAAATTCCTCTAACATGGACCTACGGACCACCGAAAACTAGTGCAACATACGCTTACAAGTTTCCATCAAACATCCAAGACCTACCTAGTCTACTACAGCCTAACCTTTCTCGTTACTTTCAGATATTGGGATGATCCAAATTGGTTGCAAGATGCTTTCTGTGATTACCTCGGGTACAAATAAAAAGATGGCACGACAAGAGAGATCGAGACAGAGATATGGGAGAGTTAGAGAGGGTACGATGAATTGGCAATAGCCAATGATAGGGGGATGTCTGGTAGCACTGTGAGGTGGTGCTTGAGGATGCTCACCCATGGAAGAAGGGGAGAAAAAGGGAGATGATACGGGAAAGAAGGAACGGAGTTAGAGTTCTCACAGGGGAAGCTTAAGGATGAATGAGGGAGGTAGATGCTGGCATGGGAGACAAATGTTGAGAGAAGAGGTGAGGCATGCGAGAGAGAGACAGGCCTGCAATGCAAAAAGAAAAAGATGGTAAAAAAAAGGGCACATTGGTAGGGACTCCATGTCCGCGCGGGAGAGGGAAAAAAATAATAATCATAAAAGGTAAAAGGGAGGATCTTGAGAGATACCACATGGGAGTAAGAAAAGTAAAATAGAGATACATGGGAGGGGAGAAAAAAAAAGAAGATAATTTTATCTAAATAAAATTTATTTAAAAAAATTATGAAAATAATATTTTTTCTATAATATTTATCAAAGTACTGTCCAAAACAAAGTCATCCTATGATAGGATGATTTTAGATGCTGACTCACCGCAATCCACGTCATGTAGAAGGAGGAGTCAGCAATTAGAGACTTATCTTATAGAAGGGTGACTCTATGAGTTGCCCTACCATAGGGTGACTTATAAAATTGCCTTATCAAAGGATGACTTAGGCACTCAAAACTCAAATTTATAAAAAAACTCACTAACCCTTCAGTCGACTAAATCCTTCCCTCCCCTCTCTCCATCACTTAGGAAAAAAAATACTAAACCCCACACTCCCCTCTCTCCCAAAGTCATCCCTCTCACCCTCACTGGTTCTCAGTCCCCGCCGCCCCTCCTCGCATGCCCCCCCAACCTCCCTTTCGGTCTCCGATGCGAGAACCCCCCTCCCTCTCCCTCTCCCTCTCCCTCCTCGGCACGAGAACCCCCCCTTCCCTCTCCCTCTTGGTCCCCGACGGCCCTGCCTCCTCTCGGCCAGCCCCCCTCCCTCCTCCTCCTTGGCGTATCGCCACCCCTCTCTCCTCCTTTTGGTGGTCTCCGGTGCCCCTCCCCGCCCCCCCCCTCCATCCTCCTCTCGGTGGTCCCAGGCACCCCTCCCTCCTCTCGACAATCCCTGGGGCCCTTCCCGCACCGCCCCACCCCCCACCTCCTCTTAGTGGTCCCCGACGCACTACCCCACCCCCTCCTCCAGTGCCATCAAAGGTGCCATAAAAATTTTTAATATTTTTTTATATAAATTATAAATTTATTTCTTCAATAATAGATGGATTGTATAGAAAGAAGATAATTTTATCTAAATAATATTAATTTATAAATAAATTATCAAAATAATTTCTTACTCAATCGCTTGTTTTTAAAATTTTTTTATTATATAAAATTATCGACCCATCTTTTGATTAATATATATATTCTAAGACATCCATACATTTATATTTTTTTGTACGGATAGGAGATAATGTACATTGGTCAATTGACTATCCAGTTTGGACATGCAGTTTGAGAATTACAATTAATTTTATAAATAATTACAGTAATCAAATGATACGCAATAGATGTCAAAAGAAATTTCAGACAGTATTTTTTTTAGTTCTCCTCACACATCTTCAGCCGTGTGGGGAGAATTAAGGAGAAATACTGTCAAAATTTTTTTTAACCCCTATTGCATATCGTTTGATTACTATAATTGACCTATAGAAGCAATACAATTCTTGAATGGATAGAACCTTTTATACCTATTAGTTGATAATAAGATGTATTTATTATGTAAGCTATTTAAATGTTAAGTACTTCCTCTTAATAAACATATGTTCATATGTTCATGCAGTTACTTCTCACAATAAGTTCTAACAAAATGGATCCAAATCTTGTCACTGTTATCTTCTATTGGAATGGAAGGATCAGTCGTGATGCTAACTATGTATATTATGATAGTGGAAGGATCCAAATGATTATGGTGGACTGTAACGTAATATATCAAAAACTTGTGCAAGTCTACTATACTGTCATCGGATGGAACCCAAATCATTGTGGAGTTTTCCTAGTATATAGATTTTTTATTTATACTGTTGGACAGTATTTGATTGTACCTATTGAAGATGATCAGAACACGAATACCATTTTGGGCATCCCATCACAAAAGATTTTTCTAGTGGTTGAGATTTTTATTGAGCCGACAGTGATAGAAATTTCAGATGGTGGTGAACAGCATGTGAGTATTTCTTAGGCTGTATCTGCCCCACTTGTGCAGCCAAAGATGGGGAGATCTCTATCTGATGCAGCTCTAATGATCGATAAAGCTGAGTATGAGTATGGAGACACTGCTGTATGTACCGTTGATGGACCAGCAGTATCCATAACTGATAATCCTCAGTACATAGTAGGGGTAGAGTCTACATATCAATATCCATATAACATCATATTTGATGATACGAGTGTTGGTCCTAGTTATGTGGCAGCTGCTATAGAGCATATGGAATACGAATCTTATGATCCTGTACCACTTAATCAGCCATATGCAACATATATTGGACTTGGAGGATTGGGATCCGTAATGGTTGATACAACTTTATTTGAAAATGAAGCTGCTATTAGTTATGATCCTAATCTTATTGATGACGAAGATGAGGATGATGATGTAGAGTCTAATGATAGTGATAGCAGGGAGTCTAGTACGAAAGAGGATATCCCACCACATGAGGTACCTCTTGTTTTCGAATTCGAACTAGTTGATACATCCGACGACGATGAAGCCGTATCCCATGGAGCATTGCTAGAACATCCATTCTTTTATGAGAATGAAGAGTTAAGAAAGAAAATGATATTCAGGTCGAAAGAATAAGTCCAACATGCCGTAAAATAACATGCTATTCGTACCCACCATCCTTTCAAATCGTCAAGTCAGATAGAGTTAAATGGAGCATCGTGTGTAAATAATCTGATACTTGTAGTTGGCATCTCCTTGCATTCTTTTAGACCAAGATGCAGTGATGAAAGATTATGGTACATAAAAGGCCATACATGCTTGAATACAAATGTGATGTGAGATCATCACAGCTTGATGCACACATGATTGCCGATATCATTAGAAGATCAGTTAGGATAAAGATATCCATATCCACATCAGTCTATCAGGTTTATGTATATGATATATGGCAATACGAGATATCTTACAGGAAGATGTGGATAGCTAAACAACTTGTTATGAGCAATTTGGAGATTGGACAGTCCTATAATAATTTGGATTCTTGACTAGCTACAGTTTGTCATGCCAATGAGAGGACCGTGGTAGATTTTATAAAATTTTCTATCACAAAGACAAACACAGAGGTGTTTCACTGAATTTTTTGGGCATTTGGTCCATGTATTCAAGGCTTCCAGTTCTGCTATCCATTAATTAGTATCGACGCAACGCATCTATACAGTCGATGTAAGGGTACTCTCATGATAGCTATGGGAAGGGATGAAAATAGGAGCATCTATCCTCTAGTATTTGTCATTTGTGAAGGTGAGAGCCATAGTAGTTAGTTATGATTTTTATGGCGTTTACGCTATTATGTGGCACATGACCATATGGAGATTGGCATAATTTCAAACCGGCACAAAGAAATATTAGCTGTTATTTTAGATGAATCTGTTGGATGGACAACATCATATGAGTATCATAGATTATGTCTTAGATATATTGAGGCTAACCTAAATGATCAATTTCATGATGCTGCATTTTTGGCTTATTTCCATAAAACTGCAAAGCAAAATCATCTCTTAAAGTTTGATCGAAGTATGCAACACATTGAGAGAATATGACCCAATTGCTTCCAATATCTAAAACCATATCCACTTGATGATTTAAGTAAATGATCACTGATGCATGACACAAGTGGATGTAGGTATAGAATAATGAATACCAATCTATCAGAAAGCTTCAATAAGGTATTGAAGGGGGCTTGCTCATTGCCCTTACCACTCTTATTCGTCTTTCCTTTGAATGCTTGTCAAAGTGGTTTAGCATCAGATGTGCAATTGCAGCACGAAGAGAGAAGCCGATAGAATATTCATAGATAAAATTAGACGAAAATTAAATAGATGCCAGCTGAAGTGTAGAAAGCATTGTGTAGTTAAGTACAATTACTAACCATGTTTGTATGAGATTCAGTTGAGACAAAGGTATTATAGCCCTGATGAACCTGATTATACATAAACAGTCGATTTAGGAGCATGCACACGCACATGTAGGAAGTGGTAGTTACTGCATTACCGGTGTTCCCACTTGTTTGCTGTATGTGCCAATGAGAACTTGGACTAGAAGCAGTTCGTTGACGACAGTTATACTATTACATATTATGAGCAGTCATATGCATCTATCCTCTATCTCCTAGAGAGTCCACGTTATTAGCCTGAGTGGACTGCATCTAGACTTATACCGCACCCATCCACAAGAAGATAAGGAATAGGGCATCTACAATCGAGGAGGATCTGAAATGATATGGATGCAATGGAGCATTAAAATATTGTATGGTGTGGATTTTGCAAGGAGATAGGGTACAACCAGTGCAGATGCCCTCAATGGCGCTGATTTATGTATTTGTTCATATTATGTAGACTAACTTTATGTATCATTTATGTTCTTTTTAAAATATTTTGATTATGTAATCATATCGTGTAAATATTTTTCAAATTATCCTATGTATTATTTGTGTTGCTTATCATCTTTGATATTTCTTGGTAGTAAGATAGTCTTTTTATTTTGTGCCTTAGATATGGTAGGTTCAAACTCTGATGTTCATCTGGGGCCGACAGATCCTATCATGTTGTATCTTTAGACTGGACATCATAGTAATCTTATATATTCTGTGGAGGACATGGGGCCCCTATGTTGTAGACATAAAGGCTTGACTGCTATGTGTGCCTGGCGGCCACATGAGAGGATCTGAGAGTATTTTCATATAGCTGATTTTTATGAAGTATTTAGAGTATGTGATGTATAGCTGGATCGGGCCCTCATCACAGCCATGGTAGAGCGATGGCATCAAAAGACTCACACTTTCCACCTGCACCTCGAGGAGGCAACGATCACATTGCAGGACGTTACTGTTCTTCTTGAATTATGAGTGCATGGGCCTGCCATTTCCGATACTATGGGAATCATCTAGTCGAATCTATATGAGGAGTTATTCGAGATTAGACCACCAGAGTCGATGTTGTCGAGATCTTTACTGAGATTTTATTGGCTTCGCGACATGTTCCACCACTTACAAGATGATGCGGATGATGAGACCATGTAGAGGCATGCTCGAGCATTTATTCTTTGCCTTATCGATGGCCATCTATTCACCAATAAGTTTGGTTCCCACATGCAGTTGTTGTATTTACCCCTGCTACGTGATCTCACGCATATAGGCAGTTGAGTTAAAGCAATGCTACCTTAGCCTTCTTATATCGTGAGCTCTGCAGTGCCACCAGACAAGATGCATATGAGATAGCTGGGCCATTAATGTTGCTGTAGCTTTGGGTGTGAGAGCATTTACACGTCGGACGGTCAGATAGAATGCTCCCCAAGGTAGGAGTCCACCAACCAACGGTGGGAGGTTATATAGTAGGATATGGCCCATTAGATGAGGATGATGCTGGTTTTAAGGATCTATTTGGCGATATACAGTATGACCAGCCTGATCCACTAGAATGCAGGTATGTAATCAGTATCACTAATTTTATATAATAAATGACTACACATTTTAGCACAATAATATATTAACTTTATTTTGGACAGATGGAGGACTAGACTGATTGGTGTTAGCAATCCGGTGCCACACACAGTCATATACTATAGGGATCAACTTGACCAACAGTGCGACTATCAGATTAGTGTGGGTGCCTTATACACAGGAGATATTAGCCTATTGCCCGAGGTATGTCGATCAGATCAGCATGTGTAGAGGACACGTGCACCTCTTATTTGCTTCGATATCGTGGAAATCTATTGTTTGAAGCACGTAATGCGACAGTTTGGCATGCGTCAGGATGTCTCCCCACCATGCGATACTCGTGATTGTCTCCATAGTTTGGACCGATGAGGGTGGCATCGCCATGATTGGGGTAGAGAACATTGGGAGCATATCGACACATGGGAGCGGCTGGAGGATTTGATTGTGGATGGCCCACCCATGCTTCTCATGATGGTTTATTATGATCCATATCTGGTGTAGTATAGGAGCATCCCTAAGCAATTCATCTTGCTATTGATGAGTGAGCGGCCTGAGATGAGGTTCCATCCTTTGGGCAGTATGATGGATATTGTGGTAAGTATATTTTGTTTTGTCCCATTTGTTATGTTGTTATTGTTATACTTATGAATAATATTTATTTTCTTTTTCAAACTGCGAGTTTTAGAGGATCACGTCGCTATACCATCGGGCAAGGAGCGGCTTTCATTCGGTCACTGTTGGGTGCAAAGATTGAGCACTTATCGATGTTATGGACGGTCTTGTCGACACTATGCGAGTAGTCTCAGAGGATAGACGACTTCAAACTATGCCATCGATAGATGTTCCGAATATCTCATCATATCCCAGCACACTTCGTACTTTGGCTTCTCGAATTTCGACCTCTCCATAGATGATGCATCTATATCACAGAGGATGAGCAAGCCAGAAGACACGTCGTAGCGACCTAGTGAGTAGCACGTCGATTAGCATAGGAGGGCCAGAGGAAAGTGTCAACTGAGAATTTTTCGAGATAGACACTAGGCATATATTGATAGGCCGAGTATGCCAACACCTCTCTCTCCACCGATTGATACCGTGCCTGAGCCATTACGATAGCGGCCAGAGGTGACACACATTTATGAGAGGTGGACGTGGAGGAGGTTCCAATATCTTGATATATACGCCTTTCGATAGTTGTGATACTTGTATATATTTTTTTTGCTAAAAAAATTTGTAATTATCAACTATTGGATTACATTATTTTGAAATTAATGTTACAATTTTTTTTTTAATATGAATGTACATGTTACAATTTTTGTTGATTGCACAAAAAATTAATTGTTGAGCTTGATACAGATTAGATGGTTAGAGTTTCGTGTACTTATGAAAATAAGTTTTCTATTTTGGTTTGTAGCATAGCAAGGGTCGACCCGTGCTAAGTTGCCATGTCAAGTTGGCCTATCAAAGTCACCCTATCATAGGGTGACTTATAGAGACACCCTATCATAGGACGACTTATATAACTGCCCTACGATAGGGTGACTCATGCTGTCATCCGCCTATTTCCTAGTTGGCGGAAAGAGCGGTGAGTCAGTATGAAAAGTCGTCCTATCATAGGACGACTTTATTTTGCCAATATTTTGATAAATAATTTTAAAAAGATATTATTTTGATAATTTTTTTAAAAATAAATATTATTTCGATAAAAAATTCAAAAAGGAAGGAGCAATATTTTTGACCAGCATTTATGTGGCTGGAAACAGATAAGATATAGATCAAATATTGGCATATCTATATTCATATCTATATTTTTTAATAAACATGAATATAAAAATAGATATTAAATTCATATAAAAATTATTATCTATATTTGTTTTAAATGGATATGAAAATGAATTGAATGTTAAGCATATCCACAACTATTTTGAACAGATACAGATGTAAATCAAATATTATTTATATCTATATTATTCAATCCTAATACAAACATAAGTTGGATATTATTCATATATAAATTAAAATTTTATCAGAACTTAGTGATGAAGACAAACATTAATTATATAACCATAAAGGGCAAGAATATTCTTCACCATGTAGATTACACATGATACATAGATGACTAAGGATTTAAGGCACAGTTGTTAGGCCGAAGAAAAGATCAACTTGGTTAAGCATCTAGATCATTGGTTTGATCGAATTTATATAAAATACTTAAAAGTAAAACTTATTAAATATATATATATAATATAAAAATGTTAGAATTTTTGAATCAATTATTATTATTACTTTTGTGACGGCCCAACCCATGTTAGAATCCCAGCCAGCCCAACAAAAAAAAAAAAAAAAAACAGAAAAAAGGGGAGAAGACTCCCAAAGGGAGTCTTCTTCCTCCTCTCGCCGGCTCCCGATCGGAGTCGGAAACGATCTCCCTCCGGCTCTATTTAAGGAGGAGAACCCTCCTCTCTCCTCTCATCGAGAAATTCCGGGGCAAAACGGCGGCAATTGCCGAAAAAATCCCGTGGAGACCCATCCTTGTGCCATCCAATTTCTCGCCGAAAAAGTCTCGCCGGCGTCGGAGGTAAGCCTCCTCCCCTTCCTCTCTTCTCCCCCTTCCTTTCCATGCCAGTGTGCATGCTCGCCGGCGACCGGAGTCGCCAGATTTTGTTGCGGAAGAACCTCTATATTTTGCTCATTTTTCTTTGATTTCCGACGCCGGTGGTCGCCGCCGACCACTGATTTTGGCCCTCTTCTTATCGGCGCGTCATCCCCTCCTGCCGCCGGCCACCCCACGCCGACTGCGCCGCCGGCCGGCCACCCAACGAGGGGACCATGAGGTCCCCTGTTTCAGCCCAAAATAAGTCCACGGGAGAAGAAGAAAAGAAGAAGAAGAAGGAAAAGAAAAAGAAAAAGAAAAGAAGAAGGAAAAGAAAAGAAAAAGAAAAGAAAAAGAAAAAAAAGAAAAGAAAAAAAAAAGGAAAAGGAAAAAAAAAAGAAAAAGAAAGAAGAAAAATAAAATAATAATAATATAATAATAATAAATAGGATTTTCTCTCCTCTCTCTTCCACGAAGAAAAAGAAAAAAAAAAGAGAAAGAAAGAAAAGAAGAAAGAGAAAAATAAAATTAATTAATAATGAGATAAATAATAAAATATGAGAAAGAGAGTTTCTCTTTCTTCTCTCTCTCTTCAGCCTGAACTAGTATTTTCTCTCTCTAGAATTAGATTTTCTCTCTCTACTTTCTCTCTCTAGAATCCTCTCTCTAGATTATTTCTCTCTCTTAAGATTTCTAAAATTTTGAGAAGAATGATGATGAATTTAAATGATCCTCATGATGGATTTTTGATCCGTGATCGTCGGACGGTACACCGACATCCACTTTGATCAGGTCAGATATTTTTAGATTTTATTTCTCATGATTTTATTGAATTGTCCACATGATAATTTCAGCATGATTTGATCTGATCGATCAGAATTTATTGAATCATATTGTCTGAAGAATTCAAGATGAGTTTTCTCTCTCTAGAATTTTCTCTCTCTAGAATTTTCTCTCTCTAAAATATTCTCTCTCTTGATTGATTCTCTCTCTAAAAAAGGTTAGTGAATGAAGAAATTTCTTTTAATAAGTCTGATCTGATTCTAATGAAGAACCTTGATCCATGATTGTCAGACAGCGTACTGGCACCCACCTTAATCAGACCATGAATCTTTAGATTTGATTATCCATGATTCCGATCTAGCCATGATTTGATTTGATCATGTTGATTTCACCAATCGAGATATTGGATCAATCGTAATGTTGGATTGTGTCATCTGATCAATTCGAATTGTACCTCATGAATTCTCTCTCCTCTGATTTTCTCTCTACTTGATTTTATGAAATCGATGAAGAAACTTCGGTCCTATCACTTCGAATCCGATTTGATCTGATAGTCAAACTTTAGATCATTTAGGTCCTAATTAGATTTTGATTAGATAAAATTAGATGATCGGACCCATCTAAACCGTTGAAATATGGTATTCGTATTCTTTCTAATTATTGAAATTGATTCTGTATAGGATTGTGGATGTTTAATCATGGGATATTGCGATATGATCTACGAACAGAATTTTTGGAAGAAAATTTATAGAATTATGTGGATTTATTGGAGTGCGTTCGAGGTAAGTAATGTTTCACTTTTTCTAAATTTATCGGCAAATTATAATGTTTTCTTCTGACATGATTTGTGAAACGATGCATGAATTGGATGAATGGTATTTTGTTATGAAAATATCTTATTTGAAATATTATGATGAAGCATGATTGAATATATTGATTTCATGATGCATTATATTGATTGATTTCGATACTACATGATTATATATTTTATTATCGAAATTAGAATATGAAACATGATTTATGAAGAATTATGATATAAGAAACAATAAGAATTGACAACCTGACTATGTAAAGGACCCTGCCAATGGGGGCATATACGTTGGCAATTGATTGTCCTGAGGGTTTATGTCGCCAGCGAGATCAGCGATATGTCGCCAGAGAGACCAGCGACAAACCGCCAGCGAGACCAGCGGTTCCAAAGGACATGGCTGCCAGATAATTCGCAGCCTACCGCAAGCAGATACGCGGTATTATGATCCTGCCACAGAAAAAATATGGTCATAGCTCATGGTTGATGAAAAGAAATTGAAGAACAAAAGAAATTGAAATTTGGAAAAAAACTTGAATTTTTGAAAAAGAAATGAATTTGGTATGAATTATGTTGCATAATTGAAATTGATTTCGAATTGATGAACTCTATATACTTATTTTCTATAAATGATGATTTACTTAAATGCCTGATGAAATCTGTTGAAAAGTGATCATTGCTTACTGGGCTGTCTAGCTCATTATCTCCTATTTTATTGTTTTTACAGATGTTGAGGAATTAAGTTGATACAAGATATGAATGGAAGAATGATCAGAAGCAGAATCTTCATACTTTTATTTTGGGTTGAAAGACTTATTGAATTTGATGCAAAGCCTTGGAATTGTTGTTGAATTTATTGAGATATTAAAGAATAAAAATTTAGATCGTTATATTTTAGATTTAAATTATTGACTAATTATTCCGCTGTTGTTTTAGGATAGTATGATAAGATGCCTTGCATGCTTATGGGAAGAGTTTTCTATGAGTATGCGGCGGTTGCCATGACCCTCGATTCAAAATCTCGGGTCGGGGGTGTGACAATTATAGTGGTATCAGAGCATAAGTGAATGAATTATGAAACATAGAATCAGATATAGAATGAGTGTAAGTGGATAGACACCAGGGACATTATAGTGTAGATCTTTAATGATTGTAGTGGGAGAAATATTTATAAATTTTGATTAAACATTGAGGTTATGTATAAAAGGATCATAAGAGATTATGACATATGGAGTTTGAAATATGATGGATGATCTATAGATCATGATATGATTAGTTAAATCTTGATCGAAAGTAATCACAAAAGGATTGATATAAAATTTTATTGTGCATTATGGTTATTAATTTGATCATTGGTTATTCAAGTGAATCGTAAGTTCAAATTCGATGTGAGAATAATACTATGATATTACTTCTAGTTGAGAAGTTGACTATTATTAGCAAGATAAAGATTTGACGATAAAATGTTATTCCAGAATGGGCTAAGAAAGTTTTTTTTATGATGCTTGATTGAAAATATTTATCGAAATTGAATTTGGTATGTGGATTATATATAAAGTGGCATATTAGGATGAATGCATATTTAAGGATATTGCAAAGAAATCTATTTCTTATTGATGAAATTGATTATGAGGTTGTAGAATATTCATCGTACTGGAATCTTTAATCATCATCCTTAGATCTAAATAATGGATCTTATTATGTCTCTTAGAGACTACATGATGTGTATGAAATTTTAATTTAAAGACTTCGTATCTAAGTTGATCAAGAGATTTTTTGATATTATTGTTGAGGTTGTTAATGAAAAATTGATATCTTCAGATTAAGATAAAAGATCTGATTTATATTTATCTTAGATTAAGAGATCCATGTGAATTTACAATTTAAAAATTTTGGATTTAGGAATTGATATGGAGTTCCTTTGCTTTTGTTAATGAGGTCCCTATTTGAATCTACTATTAAATGGAGATTTGATTTTTTTAAAGCCTGTATGATTATTATGAAAGGATATTTAATAGATATTGAAGATCCTGATGATAGAAATTTTAGAAAAAAAAAATATTAATGATTTAAAATTCATATATATTCTGATTATGTCCAAATTTGGTGGAGCATCGAAGGATTTTCTCGTTGATTTGACTTATAAAGATTTTTGGTTTGAAAATTATCGAATTGAAGTGATATGAGAATTAAGATTTGATTCATATTAATTATAGTAAATCTATATGATGGTTTAAATATGATATTAGACTCAAGGGTTAATCAAGATTATTGTACACCAGTAAAAGTATGAATGAGAATCGAAAGTTAATCTTTGACTTCAATTGAAATTTAAAATTTTAGATCTTTTCTATTGATAAGATAAAAAAATAATTTGATCAAAATTTTTTTGGTGAAGCTAAGAAATTTTGATTGTTAGATCAGAGTGCGCAGCGGAAGCATGGTAATCTGGACTACTTTGAGTAAGTCAGGAATGTTGACCCTTTGAGTTAAAGAATTATGATAGATGATATGGTTTGATACAAGAAATTTATTGATATTCGAAAGAATAATATTTTAAAATTTTGAATTATTTTTGGATATCCCTAATATGATTTTCAAAAGTAGAGCTTCCACCTACTATGCTACAAAAATAATTAGCATCCTAATTCTAGGATGAGTGGACCTTTGATTTTTGATTTTAGATTTAGAATATTTAGAGATAAATTTTCTCTATCCTAGAATTAAATTTTATAATTCTTTATTTATTAGAAAGAATTTGAGATTGTTTATCGAATGATGATTTCGATCTTAGATTATTATACTCAAATATTTATCTCCAGAGTATAATGAAATTTGAAGTTAGAACTCTTTTGATTATTATTATTTCTCAGACTGAATGAAAAAGATTGAGGTTATCTATTGATATTGACGATTGTTCTACAAAAGATGGATTGGAGTTATTTATAATTTAATTTGATAATGAATTGATTAATTAAGAGTTGTTAATGTTTAGATAAAGAAAATTGATATACTTACTTAGAATAGAGACATTGATTTTGATTATAAGAAAAATATAGTTTTGATTTAGATCAATTTTTGAGTTATTGATTTTTATTATGGAATGACTTAATGATAAAATTTGCTTCAAGAATTAGAATATTTAAGAGTTTGAGGGTTTGAGTAAGAAAATTTCGATGACTAGAAATAGTAATATTGATTCAATCAACAATGGTGATATTGATCTTTATGAAATAACTTAATGATGAAGTTGTATCGAGAATTAAAATATCAAAAGCTCGAGAATGAGATTGAAATGATAAATCTTCAACCTTTGAAAGTACGAATAAGAAAAAATATTTTTGAATTTTGATTGATTAGGATGTCATCATATGATTCATAAGAAGTATGTTTTTCCTATCTTATGATTGGTTGAAATTAAGAGTGGTTAATATTTTGAAAAAAAAAATGAATGATGATGATGAATGAAGTTCTTATGCAAGAATAGAGACATTGATCCTCTTCTATTCACAAGAGATAGATTTGATTTTAATTTGAGTCATGAGATATTGAACATTAATTTTTACAGGAAATGAGATCATAATTTGAAATCTTGAAATATTGAAAATCTTTGAGATGTTGATCTTGATGAATAAGAAAATGAATGGTTCCATTTCAGATAGATATTTGATGTACCGACTTTTTCTTATGAAATGATTTAAGAATGAAATTATATCAAGAATTAGAATATTTGTGGATGAGATTCAAGTAAGAAACTATGAAGACTCAAGCAAAAAAAAAAATTTCGAGGACGAAATTTCTTTTAGAGGGAAAGAATATGACGGCCCAACCCATGTTAGAATCCCAGCCAGCCCAACAAAAAAAAAAAAAAAACAGAAAACAGGAGAGAAGACTCCCGAAGGGAGTCTTCTTCCTCCTCTCGCCGGCTCCCAATCAGAGTCGGAAACGATCTCCCTCCGGCTCTATTTAAGGAGGAGAACCCTCCTCTCTCCTCTCATCGAGAAATTCCGGGGCAAAACGGCGGCAATTGCCAGAAAAATCCCGCGGAGACCCGTCCTTGTGCCATCCAATTTCTCGTCGGAAAAGTCTCGCCGGCGTCGGAGGTAAGCCTCCTCCCCTTCCTCTCTTCTCCCCCTTCCTTTCCATGCCAGTGTGCATGCTCGCCGGCGACCGGAGTCGCCGGATTTTGTTGCGGAAGAACCTCTATATTTTGCTCGTTTTTCTTTGATTTCCGACGCCGGTGGTCGCCGCCGACCACCGATTTTGGCTCTCTTTTTATCGGCGCGTCATCCCCTCCTGCCGACGGCCGCCCCACGCCGACTGTGCCGCCGGCCGGCCACCCAACGAGGGGACCATGAGGTCCCCTGTTTCAGCCCAAAATAAGTCCACGGGAGAAGAAGAAAAGAAGAAGAAGAAGAAGGAAAAGAAAAAGAAAAGAAGAAGGAAAAGAAAAGAAAAAGAAAAGAAAAAGAAAAAAAAGAAAAGAAAAAGAAAAAGGAAAAGGAAAAAAAAAAGAAAAAGAAAGAAGAAAAATAAAATAATAATAATATAATAATAATAAATAGGATTTTTTCTCCTCTCTCTTCTATGAAGAAAAAGAAAAAAAAAAAGAGAAAGAAAGAAAAGAAGAAAGAGAAAAATAAAATTAATTAATAATGAGATAAATAATAAAATATGAGAAAGAGAGTTTCTCTTTCTTCTCTCTCTCTTCAGCCTGAACTAGTATTTTCTCTCTCTAGAATTGGACTTTCTCTCTCTACTTTCTCTCTCTAGAATCCTCTCTCTAGATTATTTCTCTCTCTTAAGATTTCTAAAATTTTGAGAAGAATGATGATGAATTTAAATGATCCTCATGATGAATTTTTGATCCGTGATCGTCGGACGGTACACCGACATCCACTTTGATCAGGTCAGATATTTTTAGATTTTATTTCTCATGATTTTATTGAATTGTCCACATGATAATTTCAGCATGATTTGATCTGATCGATCAGAATTTGTTGAATCATATTGTCTGAAGAATTCAAGATGAGTTTTCTCTCTCTAGAATTTTTTCTCTCTAGAATTTTCTCTCTCTAAAATATTCTCTCTCTTGATTGATTCTCTCTCTAAAAAAGGTTAGTGAATGAAGAAATTTCTTTTAATAAGTCTGATCTGATTCTAATGAAGAACCCTGATCCATGATTGTCAGACAGCGTACTGGCACCCACCTTAATCAGACCATGAATCTTTAGATTTGATTATCCATGATTCCGATCTAGCCATGATTTGATTTGATCATGTTGATTTCACCAATCGAGATATTGGATCAATCGTAATGTTGGATTGTGTCATCTGATCAATTCGAATTGTACCTCATGAATTCTCTCTCCTCTGATTTTCTCTCTACTTGATTTTATGAAATCGATGAAGAAACTTCGGTCCTATCACTTCGAATCCGATTTGATCTGATAGTCAAACTTTAGATCATTTAGGTCCTAATTAGATTTTGATTAGATAAAATTAGATGATCGGACCCATCTAAACCGTTGAAATATGGTATTCGTATTCTTTCTAATTATTGAAATTGATTCTGTATAGGATTGTGGATGTTTAATCATGGGATATTGCGATATGATCTACGAACAGAATTTTTGGAAGAAAATTTATAGAATTATGTGGATTTATTGGAGTGCGTTCGAGGTAAGTAATGTTTCACTTTTTCTAAATTTATCGGCAAATTATAATGTTTTCTTCTGACATGATTTGTGAAACGATGCATGAATTGGATGAATGGTATTTTGTTATGAAAATATCTTATTTGAAATATTATGATGAAGCATGATTGAATATATTGATTTCATGATGCATTATATTGATTGATTTCGATACTACATGATTATATATTTTATTATCGAAATTAGAATATGAAACATGATTTATGAAGAATTATGATATAAGAAACAATAAGAATTGACAACCTGACTATGTAAAGGACCCTGCCAATGGGGGCATATACGTTGGCAATTGATTGTCCTGAGGGTTTATGTCGCCAGCGAGATCAGCGATATGTCGCCAGAGAGACCAGCGACAAACCGCCAGCGAGACCAGCGGTTCCAAAGGACATGGCTGCCAGATAATTCGCAGCCTACCGCAAGCAGATACGCGGTATTATGATCCTGCCACAGAAAAAATATGGTCATAGCTCATGGTTGATGAAAAGAAATTGAAGAACAAAAGAAATTGAAATTTGGAAAAAAACTTGAATTTTTGAAAAAGAAATGAATTTGGTATGAATTATGTTGCATAATTGAAATTGATTTCGAATTGATGAACTCTATATACTTATTTTCTATAAATGATGATTTACTTAAATGCCTGATGAAATCTGTTGAAAAGTGATCATTGCTTACTGGGCTGTCTAGCTCATTATCTCCTATTTTATTGTTTTTACAGATGTTGAGGAATTAAGTTGATACAAGATATGAATGGAAGAATGATCAGAAGCAGAATCTTCATACTTTTATTTTGGGTTGAAAGACTTATTGAATTTGATGCAAAGCCTTTGAATTGTTATTGAATTTATTGAGATATTAAAGAATAAAAATTTAGATCGTTATATTTTAGATTTAAATTATTGACTAATTATTCCGCTGTTGTTTTAGGATAGTATGATAAGATGCCTTGCATGCTTATGGAAAGAGTTTTCTATGAGTATGCGGCGGTTGCCATGACCCTCGATTCAAAATCTCGGGTCGGGGTGTGACAACTTTATAGGAGAAAATTTTGCTTTATAGTTAGGCAAAACATTTTTGAAATAATGGACCAGTAGTGCTCAAAAAAGAAGGGGAAATTTATTTGGGTCGAAAGCTCTATCACCTGACATTAAGTATAAGGTATCTTCAATTTTCTTGTCGGTGATCTCTCCCGACAACCTCTCATTTTTGAAGTAGAATAGCAATGATTCGCTGCCCTCACCATCCATAATCCCTCTGGATCTGAAGAATTGGAGCAATTTACTCCTAATAGCAACTTCATCCTTCATAGAATTTCAACTGCACCCTTTAGGAGACAAAAAAACCATCATTGTTATTTATAGCACTTTTCTAAAGGATGTTTTTTTTTTCAAAACTCAATCTTACTTTTAGAGATTTTCACGCCTGGAAATGATTTTTATTGTATGACTAGTGATTAGAAAAATAACAGTATTATGACTTATAAATTGTTATTTTTTGCCATTCATCGTTAAAATACCTATTATAATAATTATTATTTTAATATTAAAAATTTTAAATAGCATATTTTAAGTAAGTAATGGCTCTAATAACAATTATAAATATTTCAGTGAGGATCTACTAAAAGATATTGTCGTTGAAAGTTGAAATCTCGCCATTTATCAGTGCAGTAGGTGTGCATAGTATACATAGATTTGTGGCGTGGAAACAAATGTCTTCACCAATCTTATTATGTCATGCGGTGTGCTAGCTGTGAAAACAATATTAGTAGAAAAGACTGAGAACCAAAAATGATTGACCTTTAAAACTAAAAGGCTTCCTCTCCTATCCAACACTGGCTATACAATTTGTGTTGGGAAATAAATAAGTAAAAAATGTGAAATTTAGAAGGGTGCTAATTAACGTAGTTGGTAAATTTTTTGTAGAATTAGTACTGTCTTGAATTTGAGTCTCAGACTCACTCCCATTTCAGCCAGGATTTCTTCCATCTTCTTCTCAAAATGAAGTACAAGATGATCAGATTAACACAACACTAAGATTTTGTTATGGGATTTAAACTAAACAACTTTTTGTTTGTTAATCATATATTTTAATGATAAAAGTTAGAACATGTTTATTTGTTGAAATACCATCAAAACATCGACTACCAAAAATACCACAAAAATATAGCTTCTATATCATCATATGTGATAGAAGATGCCAGCTAACTAAGCTGGTAGTGCCTTTGATAGTTGTACCATGAGATTGAATACTTCTTTGTGTAACCATTGCCATCGGACCCTCTCTATCATAATGTCATATAAAATATAGCATGTGATAACATTGGCAGAAGAGTCTGTGAAGAAGTTCCTGGTCTATCAAAATATCATAACATGTGATGACATTTCAATGAGCACTTTTCTGTCTAAAGGAAAACAGCATGTCGCCAAAGCAAATTAAGTCATGCTCACGTCAATGTTCAATGTGAGCAATATGAAGACTAACGGCCAGCTCACAGAATCCAAACTCGAACACTCAAACGGAGATCATCAGCCATCCAAGACTGTGTTGACTTATAGCTATCGCTAGATTGATGGATACATTAGACAGATAGATAGAGCTCAATACTCTGCCCAAGGGACGGTCTCAAGCCATCCTCCTAGATCACCAAATCATCTCAATCAAGAAAAGCAAAACCATGATGAAATCAAAGATTAGAAATCATCACTTTCAAGAATTTACTGAGATTATGAGCAAAGCAAATTCATTTCATGAAATGTTAAAACTGACATATTGATCAAGTCATCTGGATACAGAACCCATGTAAAACAACTAAGTATAAAAAATTTGTTTTCTTTTAGTTTCGCTATTCAAGGATTCAAGTATATTCTTTCTTCAGAAAGATGATCATGACTACTTCCAGAGAGAACAGCCTACCCTCACCATTCCAGGTCCCAGTTGCTCCGATGGCTTTATACTACATCGATGAGATTTTATCTTACTCATCCTCATAAAAAAGTCACATTAAGAGCTCTTCTTAGATGGATGTTTCTTGCCAGGTGTGCTTGATGTTTCTTCTGCAGGTGATGCAGACCGATTCTGTTCTTCATAATGTCGAACAGGATCTGCAAATGAACTTGTAAAATGATACCTGAAACGGATAGCACATAATAGGTTAACTTCTGAAATCATTTAACATTATACATCTGACTTGTCATACCTGCTTGACTTTATAGTCTCATTTTCAATAATGGTTTCTTGGTCATACACATTCCCTGTGTTAAGAATAAAGGAACAAAAACATCATTGACAGAACGAAATTATAGGAGAGCTACAGTGATGATAACATATAAGTCAAATGGCAAATTGGCTTTTATCTAAGCTGCCATCAGAAAACATGCATGAATAGGGCAGGTGAGTTGTGATGGAATCCTGTAGAAACTCCAGAACCCAGAATGGTATTTATAACCTCTAGCGACAAATGAAGATTCCACGAGTGTACTGTGATTATGATAATCAAATAGTAGCAGTTCATTTTCAACCACTCTAGTGTCCATTATGTATTAATGGCTACAACATTAGACAGAAATGGTTCGACCAGAGACATCAGAAATACATATATACATACATATTGATAGTTCTTCATGCGCGTAAGGGCAGAGAGTCAACATGGTCCAAAATGAATATCCGATGATCAATATTATCTTAAGAGGCAAAGATGCTGGAACTAAATCCCCAGCCCATAATAGGCTAACATCTGCCATGACAAAGCCCAAGAGAAAGATCAGAACAGTCAGAGTTCTATTGGTTTTTCCTTTTCAAATGCTCGTACGACATTTCAGTGATTCAATATGAGAATACTTTATTCTACTGTTCAAGTAGAATGTTCCACTTAGAGAAATTGTTTTTCTAAAGATTAATCAGGCTAATGGACTCATTTTAAATTGTCATTTCAGTTAAGGGTCAAGTGGCAACATCTCTTCATTACAAGGTCATTACTTGATCTTTTTTCAAGGAGGAACCAATTTATGTAAGTTCTAATATTCGAGGTTCAACTGTAAAATATGTCTTAATTCTGCTGCAGCAATTAAATAACAATTAGTAAAAAGAATCTAAATCCCAACCTTACCGAGGGGATTGGAACTGTCATCTTTGCTTACACTGATCATTTTGTCTGAGAACCGTCTCACTGGCACCAGGTTGGTTAAACAGGCTGCAATAAGTAGATTTTGTAGGATTGCTTTAATAGGCTATCTATTGAGGAATTTGAAAGTTCCAAGTTCCAACACAATTATCTCTAGTTTCTTCATTATTAATATAGCTCTTAGTTGCCAGAATCATGAGCGTGTGCAGAAGCAGATGTGTGTGCATGCATGGGGAAGCAAAAAATTTTAGAGATGCTCTTTAGAAGTGGATGCAGGTTTGAGATTCCAAGAAGACTCTAAAGTGGTTGTCATAGGTAGAAGATTCCAGCTACCAAGATATAACCAATTATCCAGACAAGGAATTTTGAAGAGGAAGAGAGAGAAAGGTTGCTATAGAAAGCTCGAAAGAAGAAATCCTCAAATTAGCTCTAAGGCTAGGGGTAACATCTTTACACATATAGATGTTTCAGAAGAAACATGAGATGATCAAAACTCATCTTTTCGAAGGTAGCTCCATAGTGATTCATCTAAGTTCCACCAACATCTTCCCTTCTTGAAAAGTATTCAAAAAATACAGTAATTCCAATCTCATCTGGTCAGAAGATTTGTTTCCAAAACTTTTTTGAATCTGTGGTTTTCACCTCTGACATGAGTCAAGACTAGCTCTTCTTTTCAATTTTCAGTCAACGTGCCTATAATTACAAAGATATATGGGTCATGCCCATACAAGACAGTTAAAATAGATGAAATATAATACTGAAACTTGTGACAGCACGATAACAGCTAAGATAACAAAATAGTCTTAATACGATTATCTTTTTGAACTGAATTTCTGATCTTTAACACAGTAAAAGATCTTTTAATTAATTAAAAGGTCAGATAACACATTATGCCCATGTAATAACTTACTTTCCTTTTGTTTATTATTTTAAATTATAAGCATTACTGAACATCTCAATTCTATGCTGTCATAGCTACTTAAACGTACAAACTGAGAGTTATATTTCGCTTTCTGAAAAGCTAGCATGAAGCTATGGATTTTGCAAACAAGTAACACCAGTAAAATTATATCATTTATCGGTTAAGCATTTAAAACAAGTAACACCGGTAAAATTATATCATTTATCGGTTAAGCATTTAAAACAAAAAGATTTCTGTTTCCATGCATCAGAAACAATAGTAAAACATTATTTGCAGAGAGAAACAATTACTGATCAGGCAGATTTTCTAATACAGTCAGAAATTACATATTTAATATAGAGAAAGCTACATGTGCCCACCTACTTTTTGGATTCAGAAACTAGCTTTGTGAATTTCTGAATAACTAAGTAACAGGTTTCTGTTTATCCTAATGTATCAACTTAGAAGCCATGAAATAAAGCTAATATTGAAGTTAAGTGTGTCACTATTCTGCTATACACGTGTATATGTTAACTCACAGAATGACACTATCAAATTTTTTCGTTGTGACAACTACTACAAGTATTGTTAGAGTTCCAAGCAAATCATATGGATGTCAAATCAATTTCTTTTTTTGCTTAGATCTATCGTACGATCCTTGGATCATCAGCAAAATCAATGAAAACAAATTTTATTGATGGTACTGAATATAGTATCTGAACATGGCATTTCTTTCCAACTCTTGGAAATTTAGCATGGCTATTCCAAATAAATTTTTGCTCCATCAAATATCTACAAGACATTTTTATGGAACTCTACCTGATCCATGCCAACTTGGATTTAATTCAATCTTACTTGTTTTTAGTAAAACTCAAAGCATCCTACATATGCATTTTGATGGTTGATTATTTAGTTTTGGCTCCTATAGATTTTACATGTACTTGAGCTTTCCTACACATTCATCTGCTTTAAAGCTTGATGACTTCCAAACTGATTTGTGGTTTTGGCTTGTTTGATTGTTTATAACCTTCCTATTATATACTGGATTTTGAATGGTCCAATACACGTGTTCAACATGGATGCTTATTTTAAGTATTAGACAAGGTTATAGGCACTTCCCAAATTAATTTGTGTTACCTGGTAATATGTTTAGGGATGATGGTGAGGTTTTGCTTTTCTCTTTCTTTTCCTTCTCTTCATGTGGATGAACACTAATGATGAACCACATGGTCAGTGAAATTTAAAGAATCTGATGTTAATACTATCGTATGAAGTCCAGACCATGGTCAACCAAGTTGAATGATGACTAGATGAAATTTCTGGATGTTGATGTTATCATATGGTATATGAACTATTGTAACAATCCATTGTGTCTTATCGTTGCTTTTTTACTGCATATATGTAGAAAGTATTTATTTATTTGTTGACATAAGCAACAGTATCATATCCTAACTTTTCAAGACCTGCAGCATCATGTCATCATATCCACATGCAGAATCCACATTGATGCTTCAAAAATTCCAATCTAACAGATATATAAACTACATTTCCATTATACAAACTACATTTCCATTATGTGTGAAGAAGGGTGTGCAATTAATCAAGCTTTCAAGTGCCTTCCCATGTCGGGCCAATACTAGCAAGGCATGGATTGGCACCAGGACAACTAAATCTTTTTCATTTTTTTCAATTAAACAGATTTTTTTTTAAAAAAAAAATCAATTGATCTTTTGTTTCAGCATGTGTCACGAGCATATGCTGTGGCAACAAGACATGTCCCAATGGCACTTGAATCCTTGGCAAAAACAAATTGAACATCCAGAGTTACCCTAAGGATTAAACGAAGAATATCTGGTTGATTCACTAAGAAGCTAGAACAACACAATTAAGAATACTATATACACTTTAGGAAACACAAATATCCCGAAAATGCTCTTAAATATTGCTATCATTTCAGGTAAAATGTATAGAAGAAACCAACATAAACTAAATCTCTCAATTCCAAAAGAAGGGAACATGTAGAGTCCATTATGTCCTAACATTATATGCACAAGACAGATCTTATATTAAATCTTAGAATGTCTGGTTACCTCCATTAAAGGCCTTCCCAGAAAAGTATTTGCCCATCAAATACCGAGAATATTCAGCATCATATCTAATGTGCTTCTCATCAAGCGCCTTGAGATAATCTTCATTGACACTGAGATATTTAACAATCATCATTGAACCAAAAGATATGGCAAGCAGAAGATGTGGCATGCAACTTTTTTTGAGTAAATATTGCTCTTGAAACTTCCAAAAGAAATATTTTTGACAAACACAAATGCATAATAATTTGAAAAAAAAATCATATGCTCATCTAGAATGACCCATCGTGCTGAAGCCAGTAAATAAAAGTAGCCAGCTTTTATGGTTTCACTCTAGAGAAACTAATCATTAACAAGGATGTCAAGACTTTGACGACTAGGAATTACAATGAATTTTATTTTATCTTATAAGATGTTTCTTGCTTCAAAGATATTAATCAAGGAATGTCATACCAGTACGTATTGACCGTGCCATACCATATCGGTACGGAAACAATATACATCAGGAGGCGTGCCAAGTGTCGGTACACCCAACCAGCCTTCATACTCGACGTCTTTGACATAGCAATAGTTTGGCACCAGTACAAGATCCGATAGCGAGATGGCATACTTTCTTAATCCTTAATAACATCTTTCCTATTGTTCTACCATTCAGGATGCGCCAAGGCTTATTATGAACGGAAATATGGAATAGACCTAAGGCTATTTCATGAGCAATCAGATATTATTCAGAGAAAATGTAATGACCATCAAAAAAATAACATGTTGTTTAGTATGTTAAAGCTTGTTTGATATAATTAAACGAAAGGGACCTTAAGTTTAGAATATCAATACGAAAAATACAAACATCAAGGCATGACCAGCATGGGCACCAATAGCATCAATTATGGTCACACATGCATAATAGCAGGGGTGAATGTTTAATCATCATCAACACCATATGCAATGAAGCCACAAGCAACTATTATGGTGGGGGAGGGAGGGGCGATAGGGTGGGGTTGTACTTTGTGATTATGGCTCATTGAAGATCATAGGGATTGTGATTTGGCAATAACCTGTGATGAACAGTAAACAGACCTTATAGTAGGGTCAAGGCTCATGATGGGCATGAATCAGTATTAAGTAAAGAATTAAACATTTATACAGTAGCAATTACCCACGAAACTAGAACAATCAAGAAGGCACCGCATCTACTTGTGATAGTGACATGACATTATGACCAAAGCATTATTTAGGCGGGATGACCCAATGGGCTAAATGTATATGCCAAAGGAATAATCCTCAAAGAGACTTTAAGGTTATATGAACCTTGAGAGACATTCAACAAAAGTAAATTCATATTCATTATCAATGAGGAAAGACTACAAGTAACTCAAAGACATAGGACCAAGATATGGGAGAAAGTTAAAAGCAATAAGGTTAAGGTTCTGAGGGAAAGACAATAGGGATAAAGATTCAAGACTTAAAAAATTCATAGATGATTTAAAAAAGGAGAAATGCTTTAAAGCACAGAGAAGGAAACAAATAAGATCAGGACAATGCTTGCACTAGGAAACATAACTTAGGAGAGAACACTTAAACTGCCTAATGGAAGAAATTTTTATCTCTGCTAACAGGAACAAATGCAAATGAAGAATGGTCAGAGGTGCATCTACGTTAGCCACACAAGAAATATAGAGCATCAAATAAGACTAGCAAGTTTGGGTGAGACTGGAAGCATTATTGGGTCATGCGAAAGATAAGGTTTCAACAATCCTACACTAGGGGAATATTCGGTTGGGGGGACTTGGACTCTAGAATAGGAGTGAGAATGAGTGACTCCCATTCCAGCCATTTGGTTGGAGAGTCTCATTCCCATTCCGACTCCAAAGGGACCGGAAATACCCCGATCCCCCAAAATCCAAAACCTTAATCTCACCTAATATTCAACTCCCATTCCTATTCAGTTTCCGATTATGAACCAAATGCGTCGAGGGATATGGCCATTCCGACTCCCATTCCAATTGTGAACCAACCGCATCCTAGATGGACCAAGAACCTATTATCATATCCACCTTCCCAATGTTGGTTTACATTGTGGCACAGGACCACATAAAAGCTGAAGGAGGTATGGCAAGCAGAACTGCTGTTTTGTTACCTTCCCATGTTTCCACAAGCAGAGACTTGACATCAAGATGGTCATGCAATCTAGGGTGTGATTAGGTTTTCATTTTATTAGTTTTTATTTTTAGGGTCTTAGTTTCAGTTATTTGTCATGTAAATCAACCCTTGGTGTCAAATTGTTTTTTTTTTTTCTGTTCTAGGGATTTTTTATTGAATTCTTAGTAATTTTTCAATCCAAAGTATGAACTAGTTCACTTCCATTATCCTTTCTTGTGGTGTTGATTTAAAGCCATTTAGTTAACAGTTTGCACCAGAATTAGTTAGCAGAGGGTTGCAGCCTAAAATTGTCATGTCCTATCCACTCATAAGTAAATGAAGGGAACATCAGGATTCACCCTGGTACTGAAAAAAGAAAGGAGCTGTGGTGTAGAATCTGTGGATAAGGTGAAAAATGTGCAAAGAGAGAGAGGAAGTGAAAGGCAAAAGGAGGGGATGGGGGCAATACAAAGGAAAGATATATGGCTCTGGCAGCCTATATTATTCGAATGACCCTCACCCTTCCCCACTCTCCAGAATTTCTTTTCCGGGTTCACTTGATTAATTAGGTCATAGAAAAGTCCTAAGATTAAAATTGAATCTTTGAAGGGATATAAAAGAAGAAGAAGAAGAGGCATAATGTATCTTTTGATGAGAACAATTAGATCTCTGGCTTTCCCTTTGTCCAATTCTCATTTCCTTCTCTCGTTCACTTTTGATTCAACATCTTCAGTCTCAAGCATAACAAGTTCCCTCATGTAAGCGGATTTGTTTTCCATTCAAATTTACTGCACAGAACTGAATTTAATTTAGATTACTGAATTTAATTCTAGATTACTACACTAGGGCATGAACGATCGAGACAGAACAGAAGCAATCTGACCAGCTACAGCCTGCCTTGTCGAGGGTCAGTTCATGCTCATGATGAGCTAAACCTCCTCTCTATCTTGTTGCTCAACCTTGGTTTGGTTGGCCTTGCTGCTAAATAGGTAAGTTAAGGGTTTGAACAGCGGAAATAGAGAAGAATGACAACACAGGTGGAGAAAAAAAGAGAAAGGACTTAACTGCTCAATTTGACCATCTCCATTGTTGTTGTTGTCATAGATCTCAACCCTAGTGCCACTACTGCCACCAGCTTGTCGTTGATGACGAGGAGGACGACGAGCATGCCCTGATACATTACCGGTTTTGCCATCGGCCATGGAGGAAGAAGAGTATGCAAGGAGAAGAGTTGAGGTTGAGAGATTAAAGATTCAGGAGTGGAGGCTTAAGGTTTGCACATGGGAAGGGAGAAAGAATGGGAGGGGGAGGGGGAGGGGGCATGGGGTTGCTTTGCTGCGCCTCTTGCAATTGAAGATAGAGGGGTCACTAACTTAGGGTTTTCTGCACAAACCATGACCGATCTAGCCTTACATCACAATCCAACGTCTCACATTCATCTCCTCTTTTACTTAAGGTTTATTTGTTTCGAAAAACAAAAATAATTATATTAATAAATAATAATTAAATTACATATAATATATTTTTATACTCGTCAAACACAACCAAGCTGGCCCTATCTCATGTTTAGCTCCTTTATATTTCAAGCTCAAAACTTTAGGACATAATTGGTTCGTTTATTAATCAAATGAGCCAAAGGCTAGCTAAGGTACAAGCCGGAAACTACTTGCTCATGAACAGCTTGTTCTTTTGACAAACTTAACTACATATAAAGCAGATCTGAAACAATTGGTAGATCCTCATTCCACGTAGAAATGTTCTCAGAACTCAACTGAAACAACAATGTAAATGGACATTTTACCCTAGAAATTAATATTACAAAAATAGACTCTAAACTTGCATCACATGGCCCTAAAGGAATGATTTTCGGTAAGGGACCTACCAAAGTGATTCTTCTATCATATACATGATAAAGCGATGTCTCCCCAGTTTTATGGAGAAAATTATTGCATATATTACAGAAATACAGAACACTACACAAGTTGGAAGTTAGTTTGGACAACTCTATTATCACTTCTCTCTATTCCACATAGCAGGGAGCAGAATATCCTAAAACATGCAATCAAAGTTAAGTTAAAGCAGGTCCAAAAGTACCTTGCGGTGCAGATCACAGATCAAAGATAAGCTCGAGTAATCGACAACCTAGAAAGCATCTCTATTCTCAAAGGTGAGTCAATATCCTAATGTCAATCAATGCATGTGTCATGTTTAAACATGTATTAGCATCTAACTATGTCGCTAGTCTGCTATCAGATGCATGGAATGCGTAGCAATATCTATGCAGCAAATACAATAATGGCACACTGACAACAATAAAATGCATACATTGAAGGGTTTTAGAGGGTCTAACTGTCTAAAAATGAGGATCTTAGAAAGAAAAGGAAGGAAACTTGGTAGCAGGCAGAGTTATCTTTAGGCTTAAATGCTTGGAGCTAAATATGGATGCCATTAACCTCTAACAGTGATTCTCAAAGAAACCATACCAACCTTTCTAGATAGGTGTCTGCATTACTATGAGCACTCTTTCATGGCATTAAATAGAGACCAAGATGCTATACTTGATGAATACTAGCATAAAGCATTTGCAATGCACATGAGGGGCAATATGGATCAATGGGCTAGCTGTCCTGCTATGACAGGTTTCAGCCAGCTGGAACCCCTTTTAGACACTTTTACTTACTCTTGGATTGCCCTCCATACTTTTCCTTTTTTGCCTTTAAACAATCAATGTGAAATCACATGAGCAAGAGCACATTGAATATCTAAAGGAGACTCAAGAGTCCACATTATGTGTTAGTACAGATGTCTGGATCTTCATCTGCCCCTTCAATAAAGATTAGATTTGTGACCGATGTATATCCAGTAAGCATAACATATATGTGACTGTTGATTAGAAAGACATTTTGGGTGTTTTACAGCTTTATGGCTAAGAAGTTGATGAATAAGGTGAATTAACCAATTTATTGAATCCTCTGACGAATATGCCAGTAAATGCCCATAAAGGAGAAGAGATCATTTGTACAAAAGGGAGATCATCTGTACAAAAGGCTGAAGCAAGAAATCATTATATTTGTTTTTTGGTTGGAGCTAATAAGGATGGTTCTTTAATGGCATGGAACCTGGTTTCCTCGATGATAATGCAGATTGAAATTCCAGCATGCCAATGGTGCAATTGTTTATTGCTTCGAGGGGATTTTGGGTATTAAGCTCAAGTTTTGAAAAGCCCCCTTGTCTACCTCAGTGGATTAGTTGCCAAAGAAGTTGAATTCTCTATGCTAGTTGTTGTGGGGTCGCACCACCTCGGTCTTTATCCTCGGCATCTATCTTCGGACATCATTCTTGACCAGTAGCTGACAACTTGATCAGACTAATACCAACCCCTTAGTTGGATCCAAGCTGACGACTTTCAAAGTCCTAGAGACATTGAATCATTAAAAATAGAAGGTGGACTAATGCCACCTCCCTTAAGTTCCAAACGGTTACGACAACACTCCCAACAGTTATAATAAAACGTGGCAAGCAAGTTAATGCCACTTAATGCACGACTACATATGACTACATTATGGATCATAATTCTATATGGCAGTTACCGGTTATGAAGATAAAGTATTCTTCCCCCTCTATGAAAGAGAAACATTAACGATCCTTCGATAGGCTTTTTCAAGCAAGAAAAGCACTCTCTTGCTAATTCTTCCTCACTGTTTCCAAAATTCTGACTAACTTAAGTATCGGAGGGTCCTTCACTAGAGAATCTCCGATGACCGAATTTTTTCTTGCAGGACCTGGGAGCATCCAGATGTCCTCGGATCTCCACCAACCACCAAGCTCCACTTCGGACTCGCGCTAACCCTAGCTACTCCTCGTTCCGGAGCCTTGTGGCAACACTAGTCAAATTGAATTTTGAAAAACTAACTATAGCATGTTTGCAGGTACCTCTCAAACAAGGTTCTCTTATCAAAAAAGGCAAGCTGCTTATATCAACCAAATGGAGAAGAAACTTGTAAGTTTGGAAAGGTAATTTGCTCTCTCTAGCTGAGAGAATGACACTCCCAAACTTAGGCCATATGGATCATCCTTCTTTGTTATGTCTTTCTTCTTACACCCTAAGTGGCTAAGGAGAAAATTTTTTTAATAAGCTTAGGCATGATTTCTTTTGGTGAGAGATAAACTCATCAATATAATCAAAAGTAATGATGATTATAGATTTGTCAGCTGGAAAATAAAGGATTTGGGGGGGGGGGTGTTAGGTTTCTCAGTATTCAAGGCATGTATTTGGTCCATCTCAGAAAGTGGAGGAGGCTACTTAAAAGACGATGTGGAGATCTAGGCTCATGTAATTAGACCATCATATTACCAAAGAAAGTGAAGCCTTTAAATATAAGATCCATGGGTAGTATTTTCACCACTCAGAAAAGCATGGTCAGATAAGGAAAACTTTTGGATACGACATTAAGATGATGATCTGACATGGCTGAGGCACTTTTTTTAAAAAAGAAGTAGAGTTGGGACACTGTTCTCATGGTCCCATTTCATGACCTATTTCATCTTGCTGGAATGGCACCTCTATCTCATCTCACTGGAACAGGAAGACCAGTGACCAAGATTTACAACTTAACAAGAAGATAATCTGATTTAGCAAGTCTCAGAACCTCCAATAGATACAGAACCTTAACATTAGATTTTTTTTTTTTTTTAAGATTTTTATCATGGCCAAAAGTAGAGCCCCTTAGATTCACATGGTAAGATCACTCAATAGATTCCTGAATTTTGTGAGAATTACCTTTTTGTTTGCTAAACACCTATAGGAAATCCTGAACCCCCTGACAGTGAGTGCTTTTTAAGATAACATCAATAAAAATAGCTTAACAAAAACAAGATGCATAGTATTAGTAGCCATTCTTGGTGATCATTTTGACAAGTCAATCAGTTATCACTACATTTCTTGTCAAACAATCCTTCCAATATGGAAACCAATGCAGCAACTCTCCTATTTCAGAGGTACATGAAGAAGAAAATTTAATAAGAAAGATTTGAGGCTCAGCAGAAGCTATATATAGTAGTCGCCTTGGAATGTTTCTAGGATGAATGCAAGAATTCTCTTAACAAAAATGCAATAGGACTTCACCCATTCACCACGTCAATTCCTCATGCTGATGTGGCAGGCTGGCACATTATGATTCGACCACCTCCTCATGAATCTACCAACCACCATGAATCAAAGCAATCCCTTCATGTTGCAATCGCACAAGGAATTGATGGAATGAACAAATGGAGCCCCAAAGCCCATGGGTAATCCAGGAACTCATATCAAGTATTTCAGCAGAAAGAATTAAAATTAATGCTGAGTTTCTCCACAGCTGGACGCTGAAACTGATGACACATCTGGACAGGCCAGGATTCCTAGAATACCGCACTACTCTTCCCTACAAGCCATTGTAGTGGAAGCCTCGTTTCTCTTTGTGATATAGTATGATATTCTTAATTGGTTTCTTTCAAATTGATGATGGTCTAACATTCTTTCAGCTGGATTATTTATCACTCATCACTCTGCTAGTTTCTTTTACCTACCACAAACCAAAATAAATGAAAAATCCCACCTTTTGCACAAAAAATTAGAGGGAACAAAAACAGAATGCACGTTTCTTCTAATGTTAGCTACGTCCATGATAAGAGGACAAAAAGTCAAATAAAATAAAATAAAAAGAAACCGACCACCCAGTTCATCGATGGAAATCTGAAGAAAAATAAGCAGAGAACTAACAGAAAAGGATCCAACAAGTCAGGCTTTCTTTCATAGGGTTCTTCTTTTGGTATGAGCATTTTTATTCCTTCTTTGCTGTCATGGGTTGCGACGGGCGGGGCAACGTCCTGCAAAAATTGAAACCCTAGATTAATCCTGCCAAGAAAAATGTTATACTCCGAACAAAAACAAAACAAAAAACGTGGAAGGGAAGAGATGGAGATGAAAGAGTTGGCATGGAGCAAGAGCTCCATTTGTAAACCTGGAATGGAAGTGATGTGTTCCAACTTGGAACTAGGCGCGAAGGAATGGGATGCGAATGGAAGGAAAGAAGGGATGGAGAGAGAGGGATGGACCTGAAGCTGCGCGGTTTGAGGACTTTGCTCGGTGGCGGCGGCGGCGGACGGCGGAGAGGGAGGGGTTCGGGAGGCAGAAGACGGCGAGGCCATGGGTAATGCGGAGGGAGGCGCAAAAAGTGAGAGGTGGAGCGGTGGGGCTGCGGAGCTGTCGAAGCGGTGAAGAGGGTGGACCCAGTCTGACCAAAAATCCCGATGGAGTAATATTTGTGCACCATGTGCCGTGCAACGGGGGCATACTATTCAATAATGGAGCACACAGCACTAAAAATGGCATGGGATAGGATTTATAATAAATTACTAATTATCCAAATCTAAATTCAAATATTTAATAATTTATTTAAATTTAATTTAAATATTAATATAATTAATTTTTTTTATTCAAATTTATTTCAATCAAAAATTGAATAATTCAAATTTATTCAGCTTGAATCTACTTGAGTCAGATTAAGCATTTTTTTCTAAAATTCTTTTGGTTGATAAGAAGTGAAGGGAGGAAGAGACACTTCCTGAAAAGTAGAGAAAGAAGCTCTTGTTTAATTGAAATTTTAAGAAGAAAGAGAGTAAAAAAAATATTTTTCATGAAAAGTCACTTTCTATATTTCATGAAA
The DNA here is from genome assembly GCF_000442705.2 of Elaeis guineensis. Classification (NCBI taxonomy): domain Eukaryota; kingdom Viridiplantae; phylum Streptophyta; class Magnoliopsida; order Arecales; family Arecaceae; genus Elaeis; species Elaeis guineensis. The sequence goes on along the minus strand of NC_025993.2, from coordinate 96,964,421 downwards.
AGTGATAATCCATGGAGAAGATGAATTTTGGCACATCCCGATATGGAAAGTAGTGATATTTTTTTTCTAAAATACCCTTTTAAGATCCATAGCTAAAATTTTATAAAATATCAATGGATAGTTAGAATAAAATACTGAATAGTAATATAATATTATATTAATATTATCTTAATATTTATATAAATATAATATTAATATTTATTATATTTTAATATTTATATTAATATAATATTTTTATTAATATTAATATAATATTTATATTAATATAATATTATATTTATATTAATAAATTTATTATATTAAAATAGTCATATTATATTAATATAATATTAATATATTAGTATTATATTAACACAATAAATTATTATAGTCTAATGTTATATTATAATATATTAATGTTATATTTATATTAATATAAATATAATATTTATATTTATATAAAGTTTATGAGTAAAAATATATGGTTTATATCTACTAAAGGTATAATAGGTATTATACACTGTTTTCTCAAGAAAATAGGTGTTTATCTAAATATAAACTACTTTATAATAAGTCATCTTTTCATGATCAATCAAACATATCAAAATCCTATTCTCAGAAAATAATTTCTCAGAAGTTACTTTCTAGAAAGTTGTTTTCTAAGAAGAAAAGTTCTTCCTACGAACCAAATGAGTCTTTATTTCTATCAACTTTAAAGCCATACTATCATTTCACAAATCATACCTACCTTAAACAAATAAAATTAAACAACACTTAATTCTATATTTAATCAAAATAAAATTCGAACTACCTTAACCAAATAAAATTCAACAATACTTAGTTCCACAATCAATTTAAATAAAATTTAAAAATAATATAAATTTAGCAGACCAAGATAATCAACAACAACACTTAGTTTCAATACCTCTAAAGTAAATAAAAATATAAACATAATTTAAAAAAAGCACATCTAAGTTCCACATTTCAAAAATACTTAAACAAAAATTCTCGATCAATCCTCAGTGGCAACATTATTCTTCACCCAATCCACCTACAAATAATTAATTGTTGTTATTGATGATTGATTATAATGATCATTAAGAATAAAATTCATTAAAAAATTTATTATAAAAAACTTATACTTGAGCTAATGTCTTCAAGTACAAAATTCTCAAAAATACAATAAGTTTCCTCATGCATTCCTTTAAAAAGTATAGTACTAGTAAATATACAAAATAAAAATCAATTTTCATAAATAATCATTACATCAAATAAAAAAATTTAATTAAAAAAATAATAGTATACAATATATGAAAATATCTCTATCCAATCAATTGCCACTGTAAATTAAGACTTCTACAGTTTCAGGATGTAATCGACTGCGGTATAGAGTCAACAATCTCTCACTAGTGCTAAAAGCAGATGCAGAAGCCACGGTGGATACAGGGATGCCAAACAAATTTTTGGCCATTTTTGCAATGTTGGGTATTTAGATCCATTTATTTTCTATCAAAATAAGACATTAAAATTAGGAGACTGAGGTATTTCATCCTCCACCAAATAGTGATCCAATTCAGTTTTTGCCGAAGTGCTTTTGGCCTTCTTCTTCCTTTGCACATACAAATCAAAATTAACCAATTAATCATTCATAGGTCCATGATCACTCTGCATCAAATTGGAGTCTTTCTCATATTGCCTTTCTATATTAGCCTTGAATTGATACTCATTAAGTAATTTATAATAAACTTCTCATGACTTCTCAATCTTATAGGTAGTCATATCCCTGTATATTTTGTTAAAATAATACTCAATCAAGGATATTTTAAACCTTGGATCTAAAATTATAGCAACCCCCATCAAAACGTGGATCTCATTCTAATATTTGTTGAATTTAATCAATATTTTCTTAGCCATTTTCTCAATGACTTCAAAAGAAGACTCAAGCCACTTGAGCAATTCTAATATCACATCACAAATATTTGGAAAATACAAATTGGCTATAGGAAATTTGGTATCAGAAAACACCATGGTCACTGTACAAAATGATTTCAATCTATGACAAACTTTATGACCAAGTATCCAATCATTATCATTAGGATAACATTTAAATCATGTCTCATGTTGTTTCAGCCTAGCAAAAACATGTTTATATATCAAAGCAGTCTCCAACATTAAGAAAGTTGAGTTGGACAGTCAAGACTCATCTTTTTGGTATAATTAACTCAGATTTGACAAGCTGTTTCTTCAAACTTTTCACATTTCTTAAGTGATGCTGTCCGATACTCCACACTATCACGAATATTTTGGATCTCTTTCTTAATCACCTCTAAACCATCCTTCATAATTAAATTCAATATATGAGTACAACGACGCATATATAAAGATCTATCGGACAACAACAAAGTACTAAGTTGCAACTTATCCTTTAAAATATCAACCATTGCATCATTGGTGCTGCAATTATCTAAAATAATTATCGACAACTTAGTATCAATATTCTAATTTAACAAACATTTAATAAGTACTTCAGCAAGGTTCATTGCATCATGTGGAGAAAGAACATAAGCAAACCTATTTAAGAAAGAAAGGGAGAATTCAGATTACAAAATTTAAAATTCAAATTCAAATTTAAATTACGGCAAACATGGTAATCATTTGGGCATATCTAATGATTTAATGAATTAAATCTGCTATCAATAGCTGATGTTTAAAATTCAAGTTTAAATTTAAAATATACCAAAAATAGTAGTCATGTTGGTGTATCTTGTGATTGCATGAATACTTTTTAGTCTTTATTTGGCTAGAATATTTTTTATAAATAAATTAAGATTTAGTAACTGATAGGTGATAATTGATAAAATATATTTAATCTGATATATATATATATATATTTTAAAATACTAAAATAGTTTAGATCGGGTTTGGATCAAGTATCGGGTTGGGTGCATAACTACCTAGTTCTGACCTGAATTCAAAATTAAGCATTCAGATTTTATCCAAATCCAGTTTAAACCCAGTCAATGCATTGACTATTCGACCCAATCGGGTCAGGTATCCGTGGGTTTGGATTTTATTGCCATCACTACGTAGTGCATTTAGATAGGATGGATATTTAATGCTACTCAATTTTTTTCTTTTTTTAATTTTTAGTGACGAAAATATCCTTTCCTTTATATAACAAAGCAGAATAGTATTATTACTTCTTGACATCTTGTATAATTTTTTATGAATATATATAACATCTTAAATTATAAATATAATTTTTTATATCTTTATGATATTCAGAATAATATATATGACTTTCTAATACCTTATATGACTTTCTGTGAGTATATATGATATTTCAAAAATATATATAATTTTTTATAAATAAATATAATATTTTAAATAATATATATAATTTTTTAACATCTTATATGATTTTTTTTGAGTATATATAATATTTTAAATAATATATATAATTTTTTATGAATATATATGACATCTTGAATGATATATATATTTTTCTAACACCTTATATAACTTCTTGTGAGTATATATGATATTTTGAATAATATATATAACTTTTTATGAATATATATATAATATTTTAAATAATATATATAATTTTTTAATATTTTATATGACTTTCTAACATCTTATATGATATCAAAAAATTATATATATTATTTAAGATATTATATATATTCATAGAAAATCATATAAGATGTTAGAAAGTAATATATATTATTTAAAATATCATATATATTCACAGAAAATCATATATATTATTTGAAATGTCATATATATTCATAGAAAGTCATAGAAGGCATTAGCAAGCTATATATATTATTCAGGATATCATAAACATATAGTAAGTCAAATACATAGTTCAGAATGTCATATATATTCATGAAAAATCATACAAGGTATTAGAAAGTAATAATACTATTCATTCTTTATTCTATAGAGGATAGGGCATTTTCATTACTAAAAATTAAAAAAAAAATATTGGACAGTATTAAATGTATATTCCATCGTTAAGTACGTTACGTGCTTTAAGAAATTAGGTGATACGCTCCATATCAAATTTATTGCACTGCATGCGGTGCACAAAGACTTTCTCTAATTTATATTATTTTCTAAGGGTCAAGATTTGGATGTAAATAGGCTATGAAGTTTTGAGTGGACCTGACCTACGATGCATCGATGGCTCTGTACTTGCATTTTGGGGCCAAAATTATTTTCATCTCCAATATTTAAAAATTTTGAATTAAATATTTATTGCTCCTTGAATTGATTTTGATTATTACAAAGTATTTGAGGGGGTTACTAATGATTTTGGCTTGAAAAAAGATTTATTATATTTCAGGAATAAAATCATAATTTTATCAAGTTCTGATTCGGAAGCCTCAAGAGCAAGAATAGAAGATTTGTAATCTATTGGAGGCAATTTTAATATTTTGAATATATATTTTGAAAGAAAATCATGTTTATATATTTGAGTCGACCCCATGAGTCGACTCATATCGAAAGGAGCAGAACGACATGCTGATTTTTTTGGCTGGCACACCCTATGAGTCGACCCCATGAGTCGATCCCTGTGCATGAGTCGACCCTATGAGTCGACCTCTGCTGCAGTGTAGGTCAAAATTACAGAACAGTCATTTTCTATTCTGTGCCACAGAAGTCGACCCCATGAGTCGACTCATGTGCATGAGTTGACCCTATGAGTCGACCCCTATGATGAAAAAACTCTGCAACGGCTAGTTTTCGGCTCATTTTGGTTACATTTAATGCCTATTTAATGTGCTCTAACAGCTCTATTTCAGTCCAGATTACTCTCTACCATCATTTAAAGTTATAAAAGGTACTTAAAGGAGGAAATCAATAAGATTTTGAAAAAATTCTTCAAGCATTCATTTCAGTCCTAAGAAAAGAGTCCTCTTGAAGTTAAAGAAGTTTTTATTTCAAGTTCACCAACTCCTCAAGAGCTTATTCAAGTCTTCAACCACCTTGAGAAAAATCAGAAGAGCTTCCTTCTTATTATGTAAAGTATATTTAAAGCTTTATTCGCTCATTAAAGGAGCTACATCTGTATTTCTGTGTGATTAACTGTTATATTCTATTTTGTGTTGATATTTTATTTTGGAAGGATTTCAAAATGTGGAAAGGTTGATCCGAATTTTGAATCAAATTATATTGGATTAGTTTGTATCCGAGAAACAAGTATTCTAGCTTGGAATAGCTAGAGTCGGAGGTTCTGACGTTGTATTCAGGTTGAATACGGTTTAGTAGATTTGAATTCTCAAGTAGGAGCTTGAGGAGTAGATGTAGGTGCAAGGTTAGTACCGAACCACTATAAATTTTTTTGTTTGTGTTGTGCTTACTTGCTCTCTTTTTAAATTTTCTTATCTTCTTGCATTCTTGCATCCAACTTCTACACCTTGCATAAATTTTACTCTCCTCATTTATCCTGCTCATTGATAAATAATTCTCATAGTTGTAAGTTAATTTTAAATTTTTAAAAATCTAATTCACCCTCCTCTTAGATTGCATAGCTGGACAACAAGTGGTATCAGAGCTCGGTGCTCTAGTCCTACTTTGATTTAACCATCAAAGAGCTAAAGATCTATGGCAACTCAAGTTGGTGCTTCACTAGCCGAGAGGCAGTCCACAAACCAATCTTCACTTTTTAATGGGTCAAACTATACCTATTGAAAAGCTCGGATAAAAATCTTTATTCACACACTTGACTATGATATGTAGAGTATCATAATAAATAGACCACACACACCTACTAAAATAATTGATGGTGTGGAATCAATCAAATCCGAAAAAGAATGGGATGAGGTTGATAAGAAAATGGCTCAACTAAATGCTAAAGCCATGAATATTTTGTATTGTGCTCTAGATGCTAATGAATTCAATCGTATTTCAACATGCATGTCAGCTAAGAAAATATGGGATAGATTAGAAGTAACTCATGAAGGAACTAATCAAGTGAAGGAATCAAAAATTAATATGCTTGTGCATAAATATGAACTCTTTAAAATAGAGCATGATGAATCAATTACTGAAATATTTACTCATTTTATTGATATTATTAATGATCTAAAAAGTTTTGATAAGTCTTATTCTAACAGTGATCTCGTGAAAAAGATTCTTAGGTCTTTATCAAAGACTTGGGAGGCCAAAGTGACAGCAATCTAAGAAGCCAAAAATCTAAACATCCTACCCTTGAAGGAGCTTCTAGGATTACTGATGACACACGAGCTGAGCATGAAACTACATCAAGAAGAAGAAGTCAAAAAGAAGAAGACAATCGCCCTCAAATCCACGGCTCAACTTGATGAGAAAACTGATGATACAAAAAATGAAGAGCAAGATGAAGGAATGACCCTCATTACTAGAAGATTTAAGAAATTTTTGAAGAAAAGGAGACAAGAAATGAGGAAGAGGCCACCTATAAAAGGAGAACATAGCAAAGAAAAGGATAAGAAGCAACTCCTTATTTGTTATGAATGCAAGAAATCAGGACACTTTAAGTCTGAATGCCCACAACTGAAGAAGGGTCTCAAGAAGTACAAGAAGAAGGCCATGATGGCTACATGGAGCGGAAGTGATGTATCAAGCTTCGAAGAAGAAGACTCAAATGAACAAGCCAACTTGTGCCTTATGACACATAAAAATGAGGTAAATACTGAAACTCCTATTGATTTATCTTTGAAGAACTTCATAAAGTATTTTATGATTTAATTGATAAACTAAAGAAGCTAGAGGTAAAGAACAAAGAATTAAAATCAAAGAATCAATCTTTACTAAAAGAAAATGAGAGTATTTCAAATAAAAAATCAATCATGTCTCAAAAAATCTGAACTTAAAAAATGAGATTGTCAAGTTAAAACTCATAGTTGAGAAGTTCACTTTAAGTTCAAATAAATTTCATATGATACTTGACAATCAAAAGATCATTTATGATAAAGCCGATCTTGGATATAACCCTTTAGAGAAATAAAAACTTCTAAAAAATATCTTTGTAAACTTATCATGCAACAAATTTTCAAATATGACTTGCTTTAAATGTGGTAGAGTAGGACATAAATCTTATTCATATTTTTCTAACAAATCTGAAAATTTTAATGTAAAGAAAATATGGGTTCCAAAAGGAACCATTATGACTAACCAAAAAGGACCCAAAAAAATTTGGATACCTAAAGTCAAAACTTGATTCTTGTGTGTAGGTGTGTCTTGCATCCCAAGGAGCAAACCAAAAATAGTATCTTGATAGTGGGTGCTCAAGACACATGACTGGTGATGAATTGGAATCTCAATTCATCACACTTGATGCTAAAAATGGAGGGATGGTCTGTTGGGAATAGTGTCCCAAAGCCAATCGTCAGCCTGTTGACGGTTGTGCTCCTTTTGTATTAGTACATGAATTATAAATAAATAAAAGTTATTTTGGTATTTTTTCATCACAAATGTTTCATCTTCTAATGAACTCCTGTGTTGTGGTGAAGTCCTTAGGACTATTTAGACTCGACAAAGGAGGATTTGTCGTTTAGTCCTTAAACATGTTCGCGACCAAATGATACGTTGTTACCAAGGACGACAATATTTATCGAGCATAGGTCGTTGTGTGCCATATGGGTTGGTTGTCCTCATAACCAAAGAGTGCGGAGACACTGGTATGGCATACAGGTGAGATGTAATGGTACATCTGCACTGAACGTGACCAACTCCGGAGCTATTTCTGCTGTCAAGATTTGCTCCGATGGGATATGGGTATAAATGTCCCTCCGACCTGAGACCGCCACGGTGACTTGCAAGCAACTCACTGCACTTAGGCACTGGACTACCTGAATTTCTAATTCAGTGACGGAAGGCTGCTGGGTGTAGTCAAGTACTTGACTTGTCGGTGCGTGTGTCAAGATGGGATTGACCACTCCAGTTTAGGAGCTGTGTACAGTCGTGTTTCAATTTAGCAAAACCTTGGCCAGGATAGTCCTAGTGAGGAGTCACAGGACTAATTGAGTTGAGCACGATTCGGATGATATCATCAGGGTTGACAGTTTAACTCTGAGTCATCCTAAACACAGGGGTCAAAAGGGATGAATTATACGGTAACCATATTCACGTAGGTTCTGAATGTTGCGATTGTGATTATTCGACCTATCCGGTCGTCGGGTACCATTGCTAGATGGTCACTTCGATTAGTACAGAAATTGGTTCCTGTGCTACCGGCTTAGGTTCGAACCTGCGGGGTCACACACATTAGAGGTTCCTTTCTGATCTGATGGCTGATTATGAGTCTTATCTATCTGGGACTCTATGATTGAGAATTAGAATTCTCTAATCATGAGTTCCACACATTTTGGGTACCGGGGTCAAAATTTTGAATTTCAAATTTTGAATTTAAAATTTGAACTCTTTGATCAGGGTTTCATATCGATGGTCTCTGATGCCTGATTGCCCATCGAATTTGGACTCAATATTTATGAGAGGTTTAATTAGTGATTTAATCACTAATTAACTCAATTTGATTGAGTAATTATTTTTGGATCAAGTCCAATTGAATTGGATTCAGTTTGGATTGACCCGATTAGGTTAAATGTTGACCTAATCGCTAAGGTGGTTTAGTCCCTGATTTGATCAGGGGTTAGGTTTAGTTAATTCCTGATTTGATTAAAATTTTATTAAGCCTAATTAAGCCTAATTATGTTGGGTTTAATTTGGTCTAATTGTGCTCAACCTATTTTAAACTAGGTTGGCTCAATTTGAATCAAACCACCTTGTTTTAAATTCCCTGCGTCACCCAACTTCCTTGCACCCATTTGAATTCACGAGAAGAAACTTCTCGTGAAATTTTTCTCACGCAAAACCCTTCCCCACATCCTCATTTGTGTGCCATATGGATGGATAAAATAATTAGTTAGCCATTCAAATTCAAAGCATGTTTGAATTTGAATGGATAACTTATCACTTGCCCTTTCATCCTTATCCATTTTGTGCGCCACATTACTTACACGAGAAAAGGTTTCTCGTGAAAATTTTTTACACACAAAGAGCCACGCCCCTTCTCTTCTCATGCCCAAAAGGATAGGGATAAGTTGGTTTTCATTTGAATTCAAATTTGATTTGAATTCAAATGTGTAACCTCTTGTCTTTATCCTCTCACGCGGATAAGACACGTTCGACGTTGTTTTAAAAAGAGGAGAAAGGTGGGACGTGTGTAGAAAAATTAGGAGAGAAACTTTGGGGCGTGAGGAAGGCTTCTGCGCAAGGTGAAGGTCCAAAACCTTCCGAGAGAAAAAGAAAGAAAAGAGAGAAAATTGGGCGCAGGGTTTTTGGTGTGTACCCTAGGGTTTCTACCTAGGGTTCGGGAAGTGAGATTGGTGTGCCACGAGTGTCGTGAGTCCACCAAATTTTAGAGAGAGATCCATCAGCCTCTCAAGTAACTGTGTAGATGATCCGGAGCATCCAAAAAGTCAGTACACATCGATCGAAGGAGTTTGATCAACATCTGCCATCAAAAAGGTGAAATCACGAACTAGCATTCGTGAGGAGCTGATCAGACGGGAGCTTCGTGTGGATGATCCGCAGAGGCCAAACAGTTGGGTGGCTACGACGTGACAATCAGAGCCCTCCGACGGTGATCAGATTGCGGTGATCGACTACCCGCAAAGGTGATGTGTTCTGAACACAGTACTGTAAAACGTTTACTGATTCAAATTTGAATTTCAAATTTAAATGCATGCTGTTGTATCATATTTAGATCCTAGTGTAGGGTTAATTAGTATTAATTAATGAGATTAATTAATAATTCCGCTGTAAAATAGTAATTTTAAAAAAGTTTTAAAATTACCATTTTGCCCCTGCACTAAATTTTTGCTTCAATTGGTATCAGAGTAGGTTCTAGAATATGATATACATATGCATGCATAGATTAAGGTGTAATCTATAAGTTTAAATTTGAAATTCAAAATTCGAAATTCGAAATTCAAAAAGATTTGAAATTTGAAATTTGAAATTTGTTAGAAGTTTCAAATTTGAAATTCAAAATTTGAAATTTGAAATTTGGTTGAAATCTCAAATTTGAAATTTGAAATTTGAAATTCGAAATTTGAAATTTGAAATTCAAAATTTGAAATTTGAAATTTGGTTGAAATCTCAAATTTGAAATTTGAAATTCAAAATTCAAAATTTAAAATTCAAAGATTGAAAATTCGAAATTTGAAATTTGGTTAAAATCTCAAATTTGAAATTTAAAATTTGAAATTTGAAATTTGAAATTTGAAATTTGAAATTTGAAATTCAAAATTTAAATTTTGAAATTTGTATATTTAGATATACATGATCCAAGTAGCAAGTAATCTAATTGGGTTGGTTGCCATGGCCGTCCGGTCATAGGAGAAAAGTAGGGTTTAAAGGCCCTCTCTTCCCATTCGATGGGGTCTCCTATGGCGGTAGGGGTGCCGATGCAATTATATCCCATGCCGATGAAGCAGCGAAAGGACTTAATTAAGAAATTTATCATGAATGTGTTAGATTAGATTTAAAAGAAAATTTATGATTTATTTTGAGTTATTTTCTGTTATGAAATGAGCAATAGAATTGCTGTTTATGAAATGTGCTGACCCGTTTGTGAAATGAGTTAACACATTTGGTGAACAGAAAATAAAATTTTTCAAATTTGAAAATTATTTTCGAAATGCCAAACCCTGACCCATCAGCCCAAGTACTTAATTAAAAGAATTAAGTGTTGTCTAGTAGGTCTAGAATTGTGAATTAAGACCTAAGACAATTGCATAAACTTTTGGGTCAATGGGTTAGATGAATTAGGTCCATAATTGGGTTAGACCTAAGGTTAGTTTAAAAAATGGACGAATTGGAGTAATTGGTCAAATCTAATCAAAAGTTGAATTAGATTAGGTCAAGGATACTCTAGACTCAACTTCAATAGTTGTAGTTGAATGGGTCCATGTCTTTAACTAGACCAAGATGGACTTAATTCATGGCTACGCGGTGGAGCTCTATTTACTAAGTTGATCAAAATTAAAACTAATGAACCGGTTGGTGTCTAAGGTAAGTTCGGCAGTTTTGACCAGTGGTTCTTAAGCGGGAGCTACTCGCATTGATTCGATCATTGACGAGTTAATGGCAAATCCCCACCACTGATCTCACTTACCTGGCCAATCTGGTAAGTTAGATTTTGATTAGATCACTTGGTGATTAGAGCTCACCCATGTCATTAGGTAAATCAGTATGACTGATTTAGGTGCTCCTAATGCCAGCTTTAATTAAATCCTTTTTAATCTGACTTGGTGAAGTCAGTGGGAGGATTGAAATTGACTGGATGATTTCTTCTCTACTATTCTTTAATAAAATCCTCAAAATTATTAGGTCCCTAAAATGATTAAGTTATAATGATAACTAAGTCATAGCCTCCCATTAAGTGAATGATAATGAGTCCATTAGTTCAATGATCATTGGAGGCCCAAAGGCCTGGTGCTCATTGGCTAATGGGATTATTATTCATAATATGATAATTTGATTGAGTCTTTCTGATGGTGGTTAGGTTGGCCGGCCAAAGTCGGGCCTGATCATTTATTGGTCCGATTCACTAAATTAAGTCATGTTAATGGTTGGACCTAACCAGATCTTTTCAGTGGAGGCCAAAGCCTACTGATTAGGTTCTGGGGCAAAATAAATTACTAGAAGTTGTTTAGAGAAACAACTGGTTAAGAACCTACCCATAGATGCACATGGGTTGACCAACCAAAGTTGGGCTCGTGTGTAGTCTGTGTGGATTCTAGTACCCATTAAGGAATTAAAGTAATTTCTCGAATTGGAGGATGAGGCTACCAGTTCGTAAAAATATTGGGAAAAACTTTAGACTAAAGTCCAAGTCTTTAGTATTAATTTATATACTAATAGAGGTCTCGTTTTCCTTTAAACAGCTATGGCCACTACTCTGTCGCTCCGGTCATTATTAGATAATGACAAGCTCATGGGACCCAATTTCGATAGCTGGTATCGAAAATTGAAAATCGTCCTTGAGCATGAACGGATCCTTTATGTAATAACGGATCCAGCACCTGAGGAGCCAGCTCCGAACGCTAGTAAAGCGATCCGAGATACTTACTTGAAGTGGCTCAATGACCGCACCACCGTTCGATGTATTATGCTGGCAGCAATGAATGACGAGTTCAGCCGAAGGTTTGAGAACGCCCAGCCACAGGAGATGCTTCAAATGTTGAACGACTCCTTTGGCACGCCTGACGACGTTGAAAGGCACAAAACTAGTTGTGCTATTTTCAATGCTCGGATGAGGGATGGGGCCTCAGTCACTGATCATGTACTGTATATGATCGAGATGATTGAGCGCCTAAGCAAATTGGGCTTTTCTCTGCACGAGCAGCTCAGTAAGGATGCGATCCTTAATTCCTTGCCCAAGTCCTTCCTCCCATTCCTTACTCATTTTCGAATGACAAAGCCTGCAGTAAACTACCACGGATTGTTGGGGTTGCTGCAGAACTTTGAGAAGGATCACCAACTCCATAAGGAGTCGGTGAATGTAGTGGGAGGGTCTTCTTCTCGTCGTCAACCCTTTGGGAAGGGGAAGAAGAACAAGAAGAAGAAAAATAAGAAGGTGCAATCTCATGCTGGGACAGTAGCACGGGGTCAGACCAAGAAGCGCAAGCATGACCAGAGCCAGGCGGAGTGCTTCTTTTGCAAGAAGCACGGACATTGAGAGAGGAACTGTCCTCAATACATTGCCTCCCTGGACCCAAACAGGCCAAAGAAGAAGCAAGGTAATTATATGATAACTCCTTGCAACTTTTCGATTTATGATACTACTGCCTGGGTATTGGATACCGGAAGTCCTTATCATATTTGTAATTCGATGTAGGGTCTGCAGGTCAGTAGGAGATTTGATGAAGGCGAGAGGTTCCTGAATGTTGGAGATGGAAGCAAAGTTCCAGTTCTAGCTTTAGGAATCATGAGTCTTGTAATCAATTCTCGTAATGTAATTCTGAGTGAATGTCACTATTGTCTAAGTTTTTTATTAAATATTATTTCTGTAGGCCTTTTGGCCATGTACGGTTATGATTTTTTAATAAAAGAAAATATTTGCAATATCATTTTGAATGGTGTTACAATATTTGTTGGATAATTAAATAATGGAATTTACTTACTATCACAGCCTGTTAATGTGGTTCAAAAATTCGGTAAATGCTCTAGAATAGATAATGTGTCAGAAGTCTACCTTTGGCACTGTAGGCTAGGTCATATCAATAAGAACAGGATAAACAGGTTGGCTCAAGAAGGAATTCTTGAAGTTAGTGATTGTGAATCACTTCCAACCTGTGAGTCCTGTCTTCTTGGAAAGATGACCAAGTCACCTTTTACTGAAAAAGGTGAGCGAGCCAGTGAACTCTTAGGTCTGGTACATTCTGATGTATGTGGACCCATGAGCTCAAGTGCAAGAGGCGGATTTTTCTACTTCATAACCTTCACAGACGACCTATCTAGGTATGGGTATGTCTATTTAATGAAGCATAAGTCGGAATCATTTGAAATGTTCAAACTATTCCGAAATGAGGTAGAAAAATAAACTGGGAAGTGTATTAAAACTCTTCGATCTGATCGAGGAGGTGAATACCTTTCCAATGAGTTTCTGACGTATCTAGGGGAGAATGAGATTCTCTCTCAGTGGACTCCTCCTGGAACACCACAGCATAATAGTGTGTCTAAAAGGAGGAATCGGACCCTGTTAGACATGGTTCGATCCATGATGGGGTTTGCTGGTCTGCCGATCTCCCTCTGGGGATATACGCTCGAATCGGCTTGTTACCTTCTAAATAGAGTTTCGAGTAAGTCTGTAGCCAAAATGCCATATGAGATATGGATAGGACGTAAGCCAGTACTCTCGCACCTTAGGGTTTGGGGGTGTCCGACTTATGTTAAACGTTTAATTACAGACAAGCTTGGACCTAGGTCTGACAAGTGTAATTTTATAGGGTACCCAAAAGAGACCAAAGGGTATTATTTCTACCTTGCTGATGAGCAAAAGGTGTTTGTCAGCCTTAAGGCAATCTTTTTAGAAAATGTTGCCCAGCTATGCAACCCAAGAGGGGGGGTGAATTGGGTTTCTAAAAATTTTAAGCCTAATAGATAACTTATGAAGAACAAAACAATGGTTTTAAATCAATATTAATTACCTAAAGCAGTATAGCAAGGATATAATAAAGAAATAAGATAAAGCGATAAAGCACACCACAAACACAAGGATTTATAGTGGTTCGGTGCTAACCTTGCACCTACATCCACTCTCCAAGATCCCACTTGGGAATTTTAATCCACTATCCTTTATATTCAACCCGAATACAAAACGTCGGAAACTCCGACACTAGCTATCCCAAGCTAGATCACTTGTTTCCCGGGTACAAGTAAACCCAAAACACTCCGATTTCAGGTTCGGATCAACCTTTCCTTGTTTTGGAAATCCTCCAAACACAAGAACAAAAACTCACAAAGAGTTAGAAAATTTAGAGCACAGATTAATACAATAACAGCTCCTTAAATGAGCAAATATAACAATAAAAGCTTTACTCAAATGAAGAACCCCTTTTTCAGATTTTCTCAAAGTGGATGAACGCTTGAATGCTTGAGAAGAGGTTGATTGTTGATTGAAGATCTCTTGAAAGCTTTGAACAATCTCTAGATCAAGGTTGAAACAATAGGCGTGAAGAATTCTCTCCTTGAAAGATCTTGCTTTTCTCTTTCACAATCTCTCTGGTATATTGTGGATCCTCTCTCTTTTTCTCTTTGGATTTTTCGTTGATCTCAGGCTTTTTCTTGCAAATTTCGGATCCTCTCTTCTGTTCTTCTCTTTTTCCTCTTTTTCTCTTCTCTTCCGTCTCTTTTGATTTCATGTTTGATCCGCTATTTAATCTGCAATTTCTTTCACCATTTAAAGCATTTTGTAGCATTAGAAGCAAAAGAAAACAATTTAGGTAGATAAAGAGCCGTTAGAGGATTTTTAGGAAGCATAAATGGCAATTAAAACGGGCAAAAAAATAGCCGTTGCTGACATTTTCCGTCGCAGGGGTCGACTCATGAGTCGACTCATGCTTCAGGGGTCGACTCATGAGTCGACCTCTGTTGCAAAAACCAGAGAATGCGTTTCTGGAAATTTTTGGCTCAAATTAGCAGGGGTCGACTCATGAGTCGACTCATGCCTTGTGGGTCGACTCATGAGTCGACTCACAGGTCGTGCCAAGCCAGAAAACTAGCGTGTCAAGGAGAATTTTTGCGTGCCAATCAGCTCACAGTGCCATGAGTTGACTCATGAGTCGACTCATGCACTTCAAACCTTCATAACTTCAAAAATATAAGTCCAAACACAATGAAATTTTCACCAATAGATTTCAAATCATTTGTTCTACCAAATGGTACTATCAAATCAGGATTTTAGTGAAATTATGATTTTGCCCTTGAAGAGCATAAAGATTTTTTCATTTTAAAATTATTTGTATCCCTTCAATCTGCTTTGTGATCATCAAAATCAATCTAGGAGCAACAATCTCCCCCTTTTTGATGATGACAAAATATTTGAACAAAAATATTTATGTTAATGCATTAATTTCAAAAGAATCCATTATAAGTGTATATGCTTGAAAAGAGTATGATTCTTTTGGCATGTAATATAAATGCAAAAATAGTTTGTCCATTTTCTTAAAGATTTGAAAAGGGTATTAAATCATTTTGAGCAAGAGAAGATAAATAACTTTTGCAATGTATCAGAGCAAGAAAAATAATTTTTACAATGATATCAGAAAAGATTTTATAATGTATCGGAGCAAGAAAATTTTATAATATATCAGAGAAAACTTCACACTGTATTAGATTAAATTTTATCATGTATCAGAGCAAGTTAAAAGAAATTGTAGGATGTATCAGAGTAAAACAAATTTCTTAAGATGTATCAAGGTGAATAAAATTTCAAAAGATGTATCAGAGCAAGTTTGAATTTTGAAATATATCAGAGCATATAAAAAAAAACTTATTTGCATTGTACTCATGATTTTATTTTTGATGGATGACTTTTTGTTTAAGTTCTGTCTGATACCAAATTTTGATACCAAAATTTCTCAAAGTTTTGTTTAATCTTTCAATCCTTGTTTTTGTTTAATTTCTCCAATATTTGTTTAATTTCTTCAATATTTGTTTTAATTTCTCCAATATTTGTTTTAATTTCTCCAATCTTTGTATTTGTTTAATTTCTCTCCCTTTTTCTCATAATTTAGGATTTTGCTTTTTGTCTAATTTCAATTTTTGTTTTTGTTTAATTTCTCCCCCTTTTTGACATCATCAAACATAGTTAAATCTTTCTTTTCTTTTTCTGAAATATTCTTTAATTTCTTCTTCTTTAGAGTTTTTCACAGATGTTTGCTCCCCCTTAATATAGCAATTATCAACAGCAAACAACAAGGAGAAGACAATATTTCAACAAGAAGAAAATATATAACCAAAATATGATCATTACAAAGAGGTAGAAATATAGGTAAAAGATGATTCCATTAATATCATAATTGTTTCAATACATAGTTTAAAAATAAAATTCAACCAGCTAATTGTCAATACATGGCCCCGAGGTATAGATCCTAGAACAAGACACTAACTCCTAGTACCTAGTAAAGATCAAGATAAGTCAATGATCGGAGTCATCAGATATAGGGTGAGGAGATGATGGATCAGAAGTGCGTCTTCTACCCCGTCTGCCTCTGACACGAGTAGAGGTGCTGGCACGAGCAGGAGAACGAGATGAACTGGGTGGCTGAGAATGCTGAGATGCTAGGGCTGATATCATGAGTCTGATAGAATCAAGTACGTTCAGTGCTCTGGAAATAGATTGAAGTAGAGCAGTGAACTGGGTGGTAGCATGCTCACTCGATCCTCGGATCTCTTTCCTCAGTAGCTCATATCCACCTTCTAGTGCTCCTCTGAGCCTGCCAGCCTCTGCAGTGAGGTCTGTGACCTCAATAGTAGACTCCTGTGGCTGGGGATGGGCCAATGCAAGGACTTGCCCCTGCAAGTCAAGAACTCTGCCAGTAAGTCTCCAGACTGTATCCTCAAGCTGCTGTATCCTGACGGACTGATCTGAAATCATCTGAAATACAGTGGAGATGTGGGGAGTAATGGTCTGATCAGAAGAAGTAGCTCCAGGTGTAAAAGAAGTACTACTCCACTGGCTAGACAGCAAAGAAGCCACACGCTGTGAAATATGCTCGATCTGATCGTCAGCCAGTCTGAACTCTGATTGAGGTGCTCTGCTCTCTGGCTGATACACTGGTGTGGGCATCCTAGTAAACTCAGAAGGGCCAGCCTCAGTATCAGAAATGAACTGGGTATCCGGTGATGCTTCCCTGAAGTCATGTACAGGAGAAGATGGACCTTCTTCTTCTATTCTGCCTTCAGTTCTGTCTTCAGCTCTTGTTTCAGCTCTATCCTCAGTTCTTTCTTCAGATCCCTTGATCCAACCACCAACAGTCTTTGTAATTCCCATTCGGTGCAGGCTGTGTTGGTTGAAAGTATCCACATGTGAGAGTTTGATAGGTGCCTCCCCCTCACAGCTAACTCCAAACCTCCAAAATACTCTAGTAAGGGCCATACCATAAGGCAAGTGTGCCTTGGATCTATTCAAAGTTTCTCTCATGGCCTCTATCATAAGTGCAGGGAGGTTCAGGGGGGTCTGAGTGATGACATGAAACATGACACATACATCTCTGCTGGAAAGTAAGTCATGTCTACCACTCCTAGGAAAGAAGAGCTTTGTTACAATCTGATGCAGGACCCTCATCTCAATGGACAAAATCTTTGCTTCCAATTTGTTTAAATTTTCTGAATAAGTTTCTCCTAAAATAATTCTGATCCCCTCTTCTTTAATTGGGAGTTCCATATATGAGTATCCTTCACTAGGCAACTGAAGTATATCTTCCAATATCCTAGAATCCAAGCATATGTCAATCCCTTTGACAGTTGAAGTCACTGACCCGTTTCCATAATTTAGGTTCTGGTAGAACTCTCTGACTAGATCAACATAGGTGACTTCCTTAAGAGAGCAATAAAGTTCCTATCCTTGATTTTTGATCTTACTTGCAAAAGTAAAGCCTTCTTTCTCAAAGAACCGAAAATCTATATTTTTCCCGATTTCTACTTTTCTATCAGAAAGAGGATTTACACTGGGGCTTATGGAGGATTGAGAGGGACCTTGAGTAGGTACTGAAACTGGATCGGGAACACTGGAAGACTGAGCATGCCTTTTCTTTCGGACAATTTCCTCAGGCTCTCGGATTGATTTTCTTCTTTGGGGAAGTTTCATCTTTGGAGCCATATCCAAAAAGTAGCAGACAAGAAGACTTGAATTCAGTGGAGGAGGGATCACAAAAGAGAATAAAGAGAATTTTGGTGGAGAAAAGAAGTAAATTTTGAATGAACGGTGAAGTTCTAGGGCACGTTCCACCCGCGCCAATCACTGCGAGAAAGCACAGAAAAAATCTTTTTCAAGGAGACGATTTTTGGTGGAGAGGAGGAGGGAGAATTGCCTTAGAATTGATCCTTGGATTTGGAGCAAGAAGAGTTGGAGAAGATGGCTTTTGGAAGAAGAACGATGGGAAGATGAGTCGTCTCACAAACAGGGTTCCCGTTATAAAAACAATGAACCCGTTGAAAGTTTGTGGGATTTACAAGTTTGCCATTGAGTCGACTCATGGGGGTCGACTCATGAAGTTCAGAAATTCAGGAAAAATGTAAATAAATTCCAAAAAAATTCAAAATTTTGGGAGTAGGAATTTTGCTCAAAGATAAGTTTTTAGAGTGATAAATCTGAGCTTTTGGGACCAGGATAGATGTTGAAGATTGAGTTCTAAGAGTTTTTGACATCTATTCTTTGGAAATTGAGAAATTTCAGACAAATGGATCTAGAACTCCTAGATTTCTCCTATCCTCACTAAGAGCCTTTGTAAAGATATCGGCTAATTAATTTTCAGTGCTAACATATTCAAGAATTATATTTTTATTTTGAACATGTTCTCTTATGAAATGATGTCTTATTTCAATATGTTTAGATCTTGAGTGTTGTATTGGATTTTTAGATAGATTTATGGCACTTGTATTATCACATTTTATTGGTGTTTCATTAAGTTTGATTCCAAAATCTTCGAGTTGTTGCTTAATCCACAAGATTTGAGCATAACAACTTCCGGCTGCAATGTATTCGGCCTCAGCCGTAGACAGTGCCACCGAATTTTATTTCTTGCTAAACCATGAGATTAGATTTACTCCAAGAAATTGGCAAGTTCCACTTGTGCTTTTTCTATCTAATTTACATCCAGCAAAATCAGCATCAGAATATCCTAACAAATTTATTTGTGAGTCCTTAGAGTACCATAACCCTTTAGTTTGTGTACCATTTAAGTATCTAAGGATTCTTTTAACAGCATTCAAATGAGATTCCTTAGGATTAGATTGATATCTTGCACATAAGCAAACACTAAACATGATATCAGGCCTACTTGCAGTTAGATATAATAATGAGCCAATCATACCTCTATAGTATTTTAAGTCTACGCTTTTACCTTCATTATCTTTGTCAAGCTTACATGAGGGATTCATTGGTGTGCCAATTGGTTTGCAGTTCTCCATTCCAAATCTTTTGAGTAGTTCCTTGGTGTACTTGCTTTGGGTGATGGAGATTCCCTCTTTTGATTGTTTGATTTGGAGTCCGAAGAAGAAGGTGAGTTCTCCCATCATGCTCATCTCGAACTCTCCCTGCATAAGCTTAGCAAAGTCTTGACAAAGGGATTCATTAGTAGACCCAAAAATTATGTCATCAGCATATCATTTTGGTTTCTTTTAATAAATAGGGTTGTATCTACATTGCCTCTTGTGAAACCATTATTTAGTAGAAATTTGTTTAGCCTTTCATACCATGCTCTAGGTGCTTGTTTTAGACCATATAAAGCTTTATTTAATCTGAAGACATGATTGGAAAAAGCATGATTTTCAAATCCAGGGGGTTGTTCTACATATACTTCTTCAGAGATATATCCATTTAAAAATGCACTTTTAACATCCATTTGAAATAGTTTGAATTTCATAAAGCAAGTATAAGCAAGTAGAAGTCTAATGGCTTCTAATCTAGCAACAGGTGCAAAGGTTTCATCAAAATCAATTCTTTCTTCTTGATTATATCCCTTAGCAACCAGTCTTGCTTTATTTCTAATTACATTTCCATGCTCATCTAACTTATTTCTAAAGACCCATTTTGTTCCAATTATTGAATAATCTTTAGGTCTTGATACTAAGGTCCAAACATTATTTCTTTCAAATTGATTGAGTTTCTCTTGCATAGCATTAATCCAGTTATGATCATTTTCAGCCTCTTCAAAAGTTTTAGGTTCAAGTTGAGATACAAAAGCACAATGATTAAGTACATCTCTAAGTGAAGAACGTGTTTTTACCCCATGCATAGGATCACCGATAATTAACTCCTTAGGGTGGCTGTGAACATACCTCCATTCCTTGGGTAATTCATTTGTACCTTGAAGTTGTTCTTGAATTTCTTCACCTCTTTCATTTTGTTCGTCTTCTTGATCCTTGTCTTCTGGAGTTGCTGAATCTTTCAGAGTGATCTCCTTCATACCTTCTATTAGTGGATCTGCATCATCAACACCCTCATTCTTCCTTGAAGGAAGATCGTTAGATTCATCAAAGACAACATGTATGGACTCCTCAACTACTAAAGTTCTTTTGTTGAACACTCTAAATGCTTTACTAGTGGAGGAGTAACCTAGAAGGATTGCTTCATCTGATTTTGCATCAAATTTACCAAGTTTTTCTTTGCCATTATTTAATACAAAACATCGGCAACCAAAAATATGAAAATATGCAATATTTGGTTTTCTTCCTTTCCAAAGTTCATAGGGGGTTTTCTTTCAAAATTGTCTAATTAAAGCACGATTTAAAATGTAACATGCTGTGTTAATAGCTTCCGCCCAAAAATATCTTGGAAGGTTGCTTTCACAAAGCATGGTACGGGCCATTTCTTCTAAGGTTCTGTTTTTCCTTTCAACTACCCCATTCTGTTGGGGTGTCCTAGGAGCAGAGAAGTTATGGCCAATTCCATTTTCATCAAAAAAATTTTCAAAGTCATGATTTTTAAATTCTGTTCCATGATCACTTCTAATATTTTGAATTGAAAACCCTTTTTCATTAGTGACTTTTCGATGAAATTTAGTGAATATTTGAAAAGTTTCATTTTTGTGAGCCAAAAAGAAAACCCAAGTAAAACGAGAGTAATCATCTATAATTACAAAGCCATATCTTTTTCCTCCTAGACTGGTGGTTCTTGTTGGTCTAAATAAATCCATATGTAAGAGCTCTAAAGGTCTAGAAGTTGAAACAGTATTTTTGGATTTAAATGATACTCTAGTTTGTTTACCTAATTGGCATGCATCACAAATTCTATCCTTTTCAAAATTCAGTTTTGGCAAACCGAGAACTAAATCCTTTTTAATTAATTTTGAGAGAGAATGCATGCTAATGTGTGCAAGTCTACGATGCCACAGCCAACTAGTCTCATTTATTTTAGTATTTAAGGAAACTAGGCATTGCATGTCTAATTTTGTTAAATCATTCAAGTCTACCATATAAACATTACCATGCCTATGTCCTATAAATTTAATGCCATCGTTAATAGGACTCGTCACAATGCAAACAGATGATTCAAAACTTACTTTATACCCTTTATCACAGAATTGACTAATGCTAAGTAAGTTATGCTTTAAATCTTTAACTAATAAAATATTCTCAATGTATTTGGAGGGAGTGATACCAATGTTACCTATCCCGATGATCTTTCCTTTGCCATTATCTCCAAAGGTGACCATCCCTCCATCCTTAGCATTAAGCGTGATGAATTGTGATTCATCACCAGTCATGTGTCTCGAGTATCCGCTGTCAAGATACCATTTTCTGTTTCCTTCTTGGGATGCTAGACACACCTGCAAGCAAAGGTCACGTTTCTGTCTTAGGTACCCAAGCTTTCTTGGGTCCTTTCAGGTTAGTCAGAATGGTTCCTTTTGGAACCCATATTTTCTTTGTGTTTGCATATTTGTTAATAAGACATGTGTATGATTTATGTCCTATTCTTCCATATTTAAAACAAGTAATATTTGTAGACTTGTTACTTGAATAATTTACATAAATATCCTTCAAAAATTTTTGTTTCTTCAGGGGTTTATAACCAAGTCCAGCCTTATCATATATAGCTTTCTGATTTTCAAAGATCATATTTAGTTTGTTTGAACTTAATGTGAACTTATCTATTATAGATTTCAGCTTGTTGATTTTATCCTTTAAGTTTTGATTTTCTTGACTCAAGGTGAGTTTTTCAATTGAAAGAATTTCAGCTTGTTTCACTAAGGACTGATTTTCCAATTTCAGTTCTTTGTTTTTCTTCCCTAGTTTCTTTAATTCATCAATTGAGTCATAGAAAGCTTCATGCAATTCTTCAAATGTGAATTCACTAGTGGATTCAGAAGTTACCTCATTTTCATGTGCCATCAGGCACAGGTTGGCTTGTTCTGTTGAGGTTTCCTCGTCGGAGCTTGAGTCATCACTCGTACTCCAGGTCGCCATCATTGCCTTCTTTTTGAACTTCTTTGGACCTTTCTTCAATTGTGGACATTCGGATCTGAAATGTCCTGGCTTCTTGCACTCGTAGCATATAGGGGGTTGATCTTTCTCCTTTTCTTTGCTTTGATCTCCTTTTGTGAATTTCTTTCTCATCCCCTGTTTCCTTTTTCTTAGAAACTTCTTAAATTTTCGGGTGATGAGAGCCATTTCTTCATCCTGATCTTCATCTTCAGAGTCATCCATTTCATAATCAGGCGAAGTTGTGGATTTGAGGGCAATGGTTCTTTTCTTTTTGACTTCATCCTCTTGATGTTGCTTCATACTAAGTTCATGAGTCATCAAGGATCCAAGAAGCTCTTCTAGAGGTAGAGTGTTCAAGTCCTTTGCTTCTTGGATGGCAGTCACCTTGGCTTCCCAAGTTCTTGGCAGTGACCTGAGAATCTTCCTTACAAGTTCACTGTTAGTATAAGATTTGCCAAGACTCTTTAAACCATTGATTATATCAGTAAAACGAGTAAACATAGCAGTTATAGACTCATCATGTTCTATTTTGAACAATTCATATTTATGTACAAGCATGTTTATTTTAGACTCTTTTACTTGATTTGTTCCCTTATGGGTTACTTCTAACCTATCCCATATTTCTTTAGCAGATGCACAAGTAGAAATGCGATTGAATTCACTTGCATCTAGTGCACAATAAAGAACATTCATGGCTTTGGCATTTAATTGTGCCAATTTCTTGTCAACCTCATCCCATTCTTTCTCGGGTTTGGTTGACTCCTCACCATCTATAATCTTGGTGGGTGTGTGAGGACCATTCACTATGATACTCCACATATCATAGTCGAGTGCTTGTATGAAAATTTTCATCCGAGCTTTCCAATAGGTGTAATTAGATCCATTGAAAAGTGGAGGTCGGTTTGTTGATTGCCCCTCGGCTAGAGAAGTACCAACATGGGTTGCCATAGATCTTTGACTCTTTGATTGTTAGATCAAAGAAGGGCTAGAGCACCGGCTCTGATACCACTTGTTGCCCAGCTATGCAACCCAAAAGGGGGGGGTGAATTGGGTTTCTAAAAATTTTAAGCCCAACAGATAACTTATGAAGAACAAAACAATGGTTTTAAATCAATATTAATTACCTAAAGCAGTATAGCAAGGATATAATAAAGAAATAAGATAAAGCGATAAAGCACACCACAAACACAAGGATTTATAGTGGTTCGGTGCTAACCTTGCACCTACATCCACTCCCCAAGATCCCACTTGGGAATTTTAATCCACTATCCTTTGTATTCAACCCGAATACAAAATATCGGAAACTCCGACACTAGCTATCCCAAGCTAGATCACTTATTTCCCGGGTACAAGTAAACCCAAAACACTCCGATTTCAGGTTCGGATCAACCTTTCCTTGTTTTGAAAATCCTCCAAACACAAGAACAAAAACTCACAAAGAGTTAGAAAATTTAGAGCACAGATTAATACAATAACAGCTCCTTAAATGAGCAAATATAACAATAAAAGCTTTACTCAAATGAAGAACCCCTTTTTCAGATTTTCTCAAAGTGGATGAACGCTTGAATGCTTGAGAAGAGGTTGATTGTTGATTGAAGATCTCTTGAAAGCTTTGAACAATCTCTAGATCAAGGTTGAAACAATAGGCGTGAAGAATTCTCTCCTTGAAAGATCTTGCTTTTCTCTTTCACAATCTCTCTGGTATATTGTGGATCCTCTCTCTTTTTCTCTTTGGATTTTTCGTTGATCTCAGGCTTTTTCTTGCAAATTTCGGATCCTCTCTTCTGTTCTTCTCTTTTTCCTCTTTTTCTCTTCTCTTCCGTCTCTTTTGATTTCATGTTTGATCCGCTATTTAATCTGCAATTTCTTTCACCATTTAAAGCATTTTGTAGCATTAGAAGCAAGAGAAAACAATTTAGGTAGATAAAGATCCGTTAGAGGATTTTTAGGAAGCATAAATGGCAATTAAAACGGGCAAAAAAATAGCCGTTGCTGACATTTTCCATCGCAGGGGTCGACTCATGAGTCGACTCATGCTTCAGGGGTCGACTCATGAGTCGACCTCTGTTGCAAAAACCAGAGAATGCGTTTCTGGAAATTCTTGGCTCAAATTAGCAGGGGTCGACTCATGAGTCGACTCATGCCTTGTGGGTCGACTCATGAGTCGACTCACAGGTCATGCCAAGCCAGAAAACTAGCGTGCCAAGGAGAATTTTTGCGTGCCAATCAGCTCACAGTGCCATGAGTTGACTCATGAGTCGACTCATGCACTTCAAACCTTCATAACTTCAAAAATATAAGTCCAAACACAATGAAATTTTCACCAATAGATTTTAAATCATTTGTTCTACCAAATGGTACTATCAAATCAGGATTTTAGTGAAATTACAATTTTGCCCTTGAAGAGCATAAAGACTTTTTCATTTTAAAATTATTTGTATCCCTTCAATCTGCTTTGTGATCATCAAAATCAATCTAGGAGCAACAGAAAAGGAGTTCCTTAGTGAAGGAACTATTGCCTCTAAAGTCGAACTTGACGAAGTTCGACAGGTGAAAAAATCGACACATGTTACTGAACCTGAATCGGATTTGATTAGATCAGATCCGGAGCCCATTGATTATGCACCCTTAAGGCGGTCTGGTAGAGTACCACATCAACCGGACAGATACTATGGTTTCTTGATCCGAGATGGTGATCCTATCGAACTTGATGAAAACGATGAGGATCCGATCACCTATATGGATGCAATGCAGAGACCTGACTTTGAGAAATGGCTAGAGGCCATGAAATCCGAAATGGAGTCCATGAAGGTCAACGATGTGTGGACATTGGTTGACCCACCCGAAGGAGTAAAACCCATAGGGTGTAAGTGGGTCTTCAAAAGGAAGAGGGGCGCAGACGGAAAGGTGGAGACCTATAAAGCCCGTCTGGTTGCCAAGGGATATCGTCAACGTTATGGTATAGACTATGATGAGACGTTTTCTCCTGTGACAATGCTCAAATCCATTCGGATTATGCTTGCGATAGCTGCCCATCTGGACTATAAAATCTGGCAGATGGATGTGAAGACAGCTTTCCTAAACGGAGAGCTGGACGAAGAGGTGTATATGATACAACCTGAAGGGTTCACATCCACAGATGAGTCTAAGGTGTGCAAGCTACAGAGGTTCATTTATGGACTTAAGCAGGCATCTCGGAGTTGGAACATACGTTTTGATAGGACGATCAAAACGTATGGCTTCGTTAAGAACGGAGAAGAACCCTGCATTTATAAGTGGGCTAATGGTCCAGCAGTAGTTTTTCTTGTATTGTATGTGGATGACATTCTCTTAATCGGGAATGATGTCCCTGCATTACAGGGAATAAAGATTTGGCTATCGTCACAGTTCTCCATGAAGGATCTGAGAGAAGCTTCCTACATCCTAGGGATGAGGATCTATAGGGATAGATCCAAAAAGTTACTTGGCTTATCCCAGTCCACGTACATTGATACTATGCTGAAAAGGTTCAGCATGGAAAATTCCAAGAAAGGCTATCTACCGATAGGCCATGGAATTTCTCTCTCGAAGAGGGATTGTCCGACAACACCTCAAGAGAGAGAGCGTATGGGTAGGATTCCATATGCTTCGGCAGTGGGATCTATCATGTACGCCATGACATGTACACGACCAGATGTGGCATACTCACTAGGAGTAGTGAGTAGATACCAATCTGATCCAGGAGAGAATCACTGGAAGGTTGTTAAAACCATCCTGAAGTATTTAAGAAATACTAAAGACCAGTGGCTTATATATGGTGAATCGGACTTGAGACTTATAGGGTTTACAGACTCTAGTTTCCAGTCTGATCGCGATGATAGCAAGAGTGTGTCAGGATTTATTTTTACCCTTAATGGTGGGGCTGTCTGCTGGAAGAGTTCCAAGCAGCACACTGTGGCTGATTCAGTATGCGAGGCGGAGTATATTGCTGCATCAGATGCTGCCAAAGAAGCGGTGTGGCTGAGGAAATTCATCACCGAGCTCGGAGTAGCACCCTCCCTTGTTGGTCCAGTTCTGCTCTACTGCGACAGCTCTGGAGCCATTGCTCAGGCGAAGGAACCAAAGGCACACCAGCGGACGAAGCATATTCTGCGCCGCTACCATCTCATCCGGGAGATCGTGGATCGAGGTGACGTCGACCTTCAGAAGATCGACGGAAAGGAGAACCTGGCCGACCCATTCACTAAAGCCATTGCGGTGAAGGAGTTCAACGACTACAAGTTGAAGATGGGTATTAGATACTGCACCGATAGGCTTTAGACCAAGTGGGAGATTGTTGGGAATAGTGTCCCAAAGCCAATCGTCAGCCTATTGACGGTTGTGCTCCTTTTGTATTAGTACATGAATTATAAATAAATAAAAGTTATTTTGGTATTTTTTCATCACAAATATTTCATCTTCTAATGAACTCCTGTGTTGTGGTGAAGTCCTTAGGACTATTTAGACTCGACAAAGGAGGATTTGTCGTTTAGTCCTTAAATATGTTCGCGACCAAATGATACGTTGTTACCAAGGATGACAATATTTATCGAGCATAGGTCATTGTGTGCCATATGGGTTGGTTGTCCTCATAACCAAAGAGTGTGGAGACACTGGTATGGCATACAGGTGAGATGTAATGGTACATCTGCACTGAATGTGACCAACTCCGGAGCTATTTCTGCTGTCAAGATTTGCTCCGATGGGATATGGGTATAAATGTCCCTCCGACCTGAGACCGCCATGGTGACTTGCAAGCAACTCACTGCACTTAGGCACTGGACTACCTGAATTTCTAATTCAGTGACGGAAGGTTGCTGGGTGTAGTCAAGTACTTGACTTGTCGGTGCGTGTGTCAAGATGGGATTGACCACTCCAGTTTAGGAGCTGTGTACAGTCGTGTTTCAATTTAGCAAAACCTTGGCCAGGGTAGTCTTAGTGAGGAGTCACAGGACTAATTGAGTTGAGCACGATTCGGATGATATCATCAGGGTTGACAGTTTAACCCTGAGTCATCCTAAACACAAGGGTCAAAAGGGATGAATTATACGGTAACCATATTCATGTATATTCTGAATATTGCGATTACGATTATTCGACCTATCCGATCGTCGGGTACCATTGCTAGATGGTCACTTCGATTAGTACAGAAATTGGTTCCTGTGCTACCGGCTTAGGTTCGAACCTGCGGGGTCACACACATTAGAGGTTCCTTTCTGATCTGATGGCTGATTATGAGTCTTATCTATCTGGGACTCTATGATTGAGAATTAGGATTCTCTAATCATGAGTTCCACACATTTTGGGTACCAGGGTCAAAATTTTGAATTTCAAATTTTGAATTTGAAATTTGAACTCTTTGATCAGGGTTTCATATCGATGGTCTCTGATGCCTGATTGCCCATCGGATTTGGACTCAATATTTATGAGAGGTTTAATTAGTGATTTAATCACTAATTAACTCAATTTGATTGAGTAATTATTTTTGGATCAAGTCCAATTGAATTGGATTCAGTTTGGATTGATCCGATTAGGTTAAATGTTAACCTAATCGCTAAGGTGGTTTAGTCCCTGATTTGATCAAGGGTTAGGTTTAGTTAATTCCTGATTTGATTAGGATTTTATTAAGCCTAATTAAGCCTAATTATGTTGGATTTAATTTGGTCTAATTGTGCTCAACCTATTTTAAACTAGGTTGGCTCAATTTGAATCAAACCACCTTGTTTTAAATTCCCTGCGTCACCCAACTTCCTTGCACCCATTTGAATTCACGAGAAGAAACTTCTCGTGAAATTTTTCTCACGCAAAACCCTTCCCCACGTCCTCATTTGTGCGCCATATGGATGGATAAAATAATTAGTTAGCCATTCAAATTCAAAGCATGTTTGAATTTGAATGGATAACTTATCACTTGCCCTTTCATCCTTATCCATTTTGTGCGCCACATTACTTACACGAGAAAAGGTTTCTCGTGAAACTTTTTCACGCACAAAGAGCCACGCCCCTTCTCTTCTCACGCCCAAAAGGATAGGGATAAGTTGGTTTTCATTTGAATTCAAATTTGATTTGAATTCAAATGTGTAACCTCTTGTCTTTATCCTCTCATGCGGATAAGACACGTTCGACATTGTTTTAAAAAGAGGAGAAAGGTGGGACGTGCGTAGAAAAATTAGGAGAGAAACTTTGGGGCGTGAGAAAGGCTTCTGCGCAAGGTGAAGGTCTAAAACCTTCCGAGAGAAAAAGAAAGAAAAGAGAGAAAATTGGGCGCAGGGTTTTTGGTGTGTACCCTAGGGTTTCTACCTAGGGTTCGGGAAGTGAGATTGGTGTGCCACGAGTGTCGTGAGTCCACCAAATTTTAGAGAGAGATCCATCAGCCTCTCAAGTAACTATGCAGATGATCCAGAGCATCCGAGAAGTCGACACACATCGATCGAAGGAATTCGATCAACATCTGCCATCAAAAGGGTGAAATCACGAACTAGCATTCGTGAGGAGCTGATCAGACGGGAGCTTCGTGTGGACGATCCGCAGAGGCCAGACAGTTGGATGGCTATGACGTGATAATCAGAGCCCTCCGATAGTGATCAGATTGCGGTGATCGACTACCCACAAAAGGTGATGTGTTCTGAACACAGTACTGTAAAATGTTTACTGATTCAAATTTGAATTTCAAATTTAAATGCATGCTGTTGTATCATATTTAGATCCTAGTGTAGGGTTAATTAGTATTAATTAATGAGATTAATTAATAATTCCACTGTAAAATAGTAATTTTGAAAAAGTTTTAAAATTACCATTTTGCCCCTGCACTAAATTTTCGCTTCATGGTCATCTTTGAAGACAATGACAAAGGAAATATCATCGGTATAGGTAACATTGGTATCACTCTCTCCAAGTATATTGAAAATATTTTATTAGTAGATGGTTTAAAATATAATCTATTAAGTATCAGTCAATTTTGTGATAAAAGATACAAAGTTATTTTTGAATCTTCAGTTTGCATTATAACTAGTCCTATTAACGAAGGTATTAAATTTGTTGGGTATAGATATGGTAATATTTATATGGTAGATTTAAATGATCTTTCTAAAATAAACATGCAATGTCTAGTAGCCTTGAATGCCATGATTAATGAGACTAGTTGGCTTTGGTATCATAGGCTTGCACATATTAGCATGCATTCACTTTCAAAACTTATTAAAAAGAAATTAATTATCGGCTTATCCAAATTAAATTTTGAAAAGGATAGAATTTATAATGCATGCCAAATGGGTAAACAAACATGAGTCTCATTCAAATCTAAAAATATTATTTCAACTTCTAGGCCATTAGAACTATTGCATATGGATTTATTTGGATCTACTAGAACTACTAGTCTAGATGAAAAATAATATGATTTTATAATTATTAATGATTTCTCTCATTTTACATAAATCTTCTTTTTGGCACATAAGGATGAAACTTTTCATGTTTTCTCAAAATTTTATTGAAAAGTTATAAATGAAAAAGATTTTTCAATTCAAAATATTTGAAGTAATCATGGAACCCAATTTGAAAATCAAGATTTTAAAAAGTTTTATGATGAAAAAGGTATTGACCATAACTTTTCAGTACCTAGGACACCCCAATAAAATGAGGTAGTAGAAAAAAAAATAGAACCCTTGAAGAAATAGCCCGTACCATGCTATATGAAAGCAACCTTCCAAGATATTTTTGGACGAAAGTAATTTACACGGTATGTTACATATTAAACTGTGCTTTAATTAGATCAATTTTAAAGAAAACTCCTTATGAGCTTTGGAAAGAAAGAAAACCAAACATTGCATATTTTCATATTTTTGGTTATCGATGTTTTGTTTTAAACAATGGTAAAGAAAGACTAAAAAGATTTGATGCAAAATTTGATGAAGCAATTTTTCTTGGTTACTCCTCTTCTAGCAAAGCTTTTAGAGTTTTCAACAAAAAAACTTTAATAGTAGAGGAGTCAATACATGTTCTTTTTGATGAAACTAACGATCTTTCTTCACGGAAGAATGAAGGTATTGATGATGCAGATCCTCTTATAGAAGGGATGAAGGAGATCACTCTAAAAGACTCAACCATTCAAGATGATGAAGAACATGAAGATAAATAGGATGAGGAAGGTGAAGAACAACAAGAACAACCTCAAGATACAAATGATCTACCCAAAGAATGGAGGTATGATCACAATCACCCCAAGAAACTAATCATTGGTGATTATATACATGGTGTAAGAACTCACTCTTCACTTAGAGATGCATTCAATCATTTTGCTTTTGTCTCTCATCTTGAACCTAAAACTATAGATGAAGCTGAAAAAGATTATAATTGGATAAATACAATGCAAGAAGAACTTAATCAATTTGAAAGAAATAATGTATGGACTTTAGTATCAAGACCTAAAAATTATTCAATAATTGGCACAAAATGGATATATAGGAATAAATTGGATGAACATGAAAATATGATAAGAAATAAAGCAAGATTAGTTACAAAAGGTTATAATCAAGAAGAAAGAATTGATTTTGATGAGACCTTTGCACCTGTTGCTAGATTAGAAGCAATTGAATTTCTACTTACATATGCTTGCTTTATAAATTTTAAGTTATTCCAAATAGATGTCAAAAGTACTTTTCTAAATGGATATATTGTTGAAGAAGTTTATATAGAACAACCTCCAGATTTTAAAAATCATGCTTTTTTTAATCATATTTTTAAATTAAACAAAGCATTATATGGTTTGAAATAAGCACCTAGGGCTTGGTATGAAAGGCTAAGCAAATTTCTACTTAATAATAATTTTTTAAGAAAAAATATAGACACAACTCTTTTCATTAAAAGAAATCAAAATGATATATTAGTTATACAAATATATGTTGATGACATTATTTTTGGGTCTACTAATGCAACTCTTTGTCAAGATTTTGCTAAGCTCATGCAGGGAGAGTTCGAGATGAGCATGATGGGAGAACTTACATTCTTCCTCAGACTTCAAATCAAACAATCAAAGGAAGGAATCTCCATCATCCAAAGCAAGTACACAAGAGAACTACTCAAAAGATTTGGAATGGAGAACTCCAAAGCAATTGGTACACCCATGAGCCCATCATGTAAGCTTGACAAGGATGAAGGAGGTAAAAATATAGACTTAAAATTTTATAGAGGCATGATTGGTTCTCTATTGTATTTAACTGCTAGTAGACCAGATATTATGTTTAGTGTTTATCTTTGTGCTCGCTTTCAATCAAATCCAAAAGAATCACACTTAAATGCAGTTAAAAGAATCTTTAGATATTTAAATAGTACACAAACTCTAGGACTATTGTATTCTAAAGACTCATCAATTGACTTAATAGGATATTCAGATGCTGATTTTACTGGATGTAGATTAGATAGAAAAAGTACTAGTAGAACTTGTCAATTTTTTAGAGTTAACTTAATCTCTTGATTTAGCAAGAAGCAAAACTCGGTAGCACTGTCTACGTCCGAGATGAATACATTACAGCCGGAAGTTGCTGTGCTCAAATCTTATGGATTAAGCAATAACTTGAGGACTTTGGTATCAAACTCAATGAAACTCCCATAAGATGTGATAACACTAGTGCTATAAATCTAACTAAAAATCCAATTCAGCATTCTAGATCAAAACATATTGAAATTAGACATCATTTCATAAGAGAACATGTCCAAAATAAAGATATAATTTTAGATTATA
The DNA here is from genome assembly GCF_000442705.2 of Elaeis guineensis. Classification (NCBI taxonomy): domain Eukaryota; kingdom Viridiplantae; phylum Streptophyta; class Magnoliopsida; order Arecales; family Arecaceae; genus Elaeis; species Elaeis guineensis. Next base: position 96,931,981 of record NC_025993.2, on the reverse strand, counting down.
TTTGTACTAAAAAATAATTGACTGACATCTTTATCAAGGCCTTAAGTGAAGATTTGTGAAATTAGGAGAGAACTAGAAATCTTTGATCCATCAGCCTAAGTATCTCTCTGATTCTAAGTTCTGAATGCCAAAAATTCATTGAACCAAATTTATTGAGCTCAATTCTCTTTTTTTTGGGAGCTCAAAAGCTCAAAACTATCCTTCACATGATCAATATCTAGGTAAACATCTTTCTCTCAGAGTTTCAAATTTTTTTGAAATTTTTTCATCTTTCTTTTAAATTTTTCTGTGCCATGAGTCGACCCCCCGGGTCGACCCTAAGATAAACTTGTAATTCTATCAAAATCCTTTGGACGCTCTCTTTTTGTTGAGAATTTTTTCTTGAGCTGACTCAATCCTTCATCTTCTTCCTCCTACCGAATCAAAAACTCTCTATCTCTTCTCCCTCAAACCAAAAATTTTTCTCAAATCTCTTTTCCCATCGATTTTCACCCTTCAAATCGCCCATTTAGGAACCAAGTTCCTCTCCTCTTCCCTCTTCATTTGGGATGGTTCGAGATTGCCCTAGACTCTATCCATCTTCTCCAAATCGGTACATCACCTCTCTAAAATCTTTGCCTTTCCACTAGAATATTTTTCTCTCTCCCTCACATTTAGTCTCCTAAGCTCCTTGCAAGTCCTTCTTGTGCAAATGGCTCCCAAAATGAAGCTTTCACAGAGGAGAAAATCCATTCGTGGGTTGGAAGAGAGTGTGCACAGAAAGAGATTAGCAGCTGAGCCCTCTCCTACTTCAATCCCTGCTCCAGATCCTGCTTCAGCTTTCACTCAGTCCCCAATCAGCCCAAGCAAGGTACCTCTCTCTGATAGAAAAGTGGAACCCGAAAAAAATATTGATTTCAAGTTTTTTGAAAAAGAAGGGTTCACTATTGGATCGAAGATTAAGAATCAAGAATGAAAATTTTACTACTCTTTAAAGAAAAATACTTATGTCGATCTAGTTAGAAAATTTTACTTAAATTTGAGCTATTGCAATGGAACAGTGAAATCTACAATAAAAGACATTGATGTTATTCTTGATCTAGTATATTTGGGACAGATACTGCATTTGCCTTGTGAAGGCTATACCAATATGGAGCTCCCAATTAATGAAAAAAGAATTAATATTATCTTAGGGAGAACGTATACTAAAAGTTTAAATAAATTAGAAGCAAAAATTTTTTCTGTTGAGATGAGGCTGTTACATCACTTGATAATCAAACTGTTTGTCCCTAGGAGTGGTAGACACGACCTTCTATTTAGTAGGGACATTTACATTATGTACCATGTGATCACCCAAACCCCCCTGAACCTTCCTACATTGATGTTTGAAGCCATGAGGGAGACCCTGAACAGATCCAAGACTCACTTACCTTTTGATATGGCACTCACCTTAATTTTTAGGAGGTTCAGAGTCAGTTTTGAGGGGGAGGCAGTTGCTAGACTATCCCATTCCGACATCATCAACCGCCATACACTGCATCGTATGAATTTTTCTAAGACTGATGGCGGTTGGACAAAGGGTGTTGAGGAGAGAGCAGAGGATAGAGTAGAGGAGAAGGAACCATCTTCATCTCTTCGTGATCACAGAGCATCTCCAGATATTCAGTTCATATCTGATCACGAGACTGATCTTTCAGAGTCTGTGAGGAGGCATGCTTCAGTTCCACAGTCAGAGAGTAGGGTACATCCTTCAAAGTTCAGACTAGCAGATGATCAGATTGAGATGATGTCCCAGCATGTTGCTTCTATTTTGTCTCAGCAGTTTGCCACTTCAGTCTTTGCTCAGAGATCGACATTTCAGGATGACTCAGACCAGACTCTGATCCCTCATATTTCTACTATTTTCTAGATGCTCACTGCTCAGTCGGTATGTATTGAGCAACTTGAGGGATATATTTTGAGATTGACAGACAGAGTATTAGATTTACAGGGGCAAGTATTAGCTTTAGCCTATCTCCAACCGTATGAGGACATCACAGAGGTCTCAGACCTAACTGCAGAGGTGGCTAGACTTCGAGGAGTCTTAGAGAGTGGTTTTGACTTCTTGAGGAAAGAGATCAGGGGCTCCAGTGAGAATGCTTCTACTCAGTTCAGTACCTTGATGTAGTCTGTTTCGAGAGCCTTGAATCTTTTGGACACCATCAGACTTTCTCTTATAGCACAGTCCGTAGCTTCTCAGGCTCCAGGATCCTCTCACCCCTCTACTCGTGCTGGTACCTCTACCCATGACCGAGGCAGACGCGGTCGAGATCGTGCCCGTGGACTTGATCCTACATCTTCTTACCATATCTCTGATTCTTCAGACTCTGATCCCTCTAGCCATGACATCTATTAGATATAGATTAGTTAATCTTTTATGTCTAGGTTTTATCTTATGGGCCTTGTATTTGTTGGCTAATTAACTCTTAGATAGTTTCTATCCAAGACTTTTATATTTTGAGTTAACTCATATGTATTGGAACACCTTTGTATTCAGTCACTTTTTGAATATATATATATGCTTTGACTTTCAATGAATGTCTATGAATGTGATCAAATTGAATTATTTTAATTATGAGATATGAAAAATAACTCATATTTGTACTGTGAAATACTATGAATTGCAATATCTTCTAGATGAGCAAATTGATATATCCTTTACGTTTGCTATAATGAGGGAGAGTAGAGAAATAAGCAATCAAAGAAAGGGGCTAAAGAAGTAAAATATGGTATAAAAAAGGGAGAGTAAAGAAAATATGTCCTTTTGGTTATCTTTCTTTTCTCTATCCTTAAAATCTCTTAAGATCTTAATTGATGCTATCAAAAAGGGGGAGTAGAGAAAATATATCCTTAAAAAGAGAGTAGAGAATCTTAATTGATACTGTCAAAAAAGAGTAGAGAATCAAAATTGAGATTGAGCAATAAGCAATAAAGAAATGAGCAATAAGCAAAATCGTCAAGCAAATGTGTCAAAGAACCAAAATCGTCAGCTATTTTTAATCCAATTTTCAAAGCAAATGAACCTATAAGTAAATTTTAAATTGATCTTCAAACTGCTTATGATGCATTTCATTCAAATACTTGGCTATGATATTTAAGTGATGCATCTTCATAAATTTGAAATTCATGTTCAATGCTTTATATATGCTTTTGCTCAAGTGTTGTCATCATCAAAAAGGGAAAAATTATTGCTCTTTGAATTGATTTTGATGATTATAAAGCATTTGAGGGGGTTACTAATAATTTTAGTTTGAAAAAAGATTTATTATATTTCAGGGGCAAAATCATAATTTTATCAAGTTCTGATTCGGAAGCCTCAAGAGCAAGAACAGAAGATTTATAATCTATTAGAGGTAATTTTAATATTTTTGAATATATATTTTGAAAAAAAATTATATTTATATATTTGAGTCGACCCCATGAGTCGACTCATATCGAAAGGAGCTGAACGACATGCTGAATTTTTTGGCTGGCACATCCTATGAGTCGACCCCATGAGTCGATCCCTGTGCATGAGTCGACCCTATGAGTCAATCTCTACTGCAGTATAGGCCAAAATTATAGAATAGTCATTTTCTGTTCTGTGCCACAGAAGTCGACCCCATGAGTCGACTCATGTGCATGAGTCGACCCCATGAGTCGACCCCTATGACGGACAAACTCCACAACGACTAGTTTTCAGCCCATTTTGACTGCATTTAATACCCATTTAATATGCTCTAACAGCTCTATTTCAGTCCAGATTACTCTCCACCATCATTTAAAGTTATAAAAGGCACTTAAAGGAGGAAATCAATAAGATTTTGAAAAGATTCTTCAAGCATTCATTTCAACCTTAAGAAAAGAGCCCTCTTGAAGTTAAAGAAGCTTTTATTTCAAGTTCACCAACCTCTCAAGAGCTTATTCAAGTCTTCAACCACCTTGAAAAAAATCAGAAGAGCTTCTTTCTTATTGTGTAAAGTGTATTTAAAGCTTTATTCGCTCATTAAAGGAGCTACATCTGTATTTCTGTGTGATTAACTGTTATACTCTATTTTGTGTTGATATTTTATTTTAAAAAGGTTCCAAAATATGAAAAGGTTGATCCGAACCTTGAATCGGATTGTATTGGGTTGGCTTATACCCAAAAAATAAGTGTTCTAGCTTGAAATAGCTAGAGTCAAAGGTTCCGACGTTGTATTCGGGTTGAATATGGTTTAGTGAATTTGAATTCTCAAGTAGGAGCTTGAAGAGTGGATGTAGGTGTAAGGTTGGTATCGAACCACTATAAATTTTTTTATTTGTGTTGTGCATACGTGCTCTCCTTTTAAATTTCTTTATCTTCTTGCATTCTTGCATCCAACTTCTACACCTTGCATAAATTTCACTCTCCTCATTTATCCTGCTCATTGATAAATAATCCTCATAGTTGTAAGTTAATTTTAAATTTTTAAAAATCTAATTCATCTCCCTCTCTTGGGTTGCATAGCTGGGCAACAATCTTTAACTTAGATTTAATCCATTTTGATCATTACTACCATATTCTATTGCTAATCAAATGAACTACATATGTAGCTTTTTTTTTTATGTATCAATTGGATGGCACTTATAGGTCGAAGATAGAGAGCAAGTTGGGAGGAAATGTACAATGTCAGGTTGGAATGGAGTCTCAATGATTTGGAAATTTTAACGTTTGTGCGTCGATCAAAATTGAGAATGAAAAATAAGGAGTTCAAATCCTCGATTCCTCATCCCATTCTTTATTCCATTTCTCTATTCAAATACCACTTGAACCCTGGATTTATTTTTACCAATCGATGAGCAAGGAAGGAAGGACATACTAGATTTCCTCATCATGAACAATGAAGGTGTGGCAGTAAAGTAAACAAAAAAATAGTTGAGGAAAAGAAAGTTATATTGCAGAATTTTATAGCTACATTGTTGACTCTTCAATATAATAAGGGCAGTCCTCACTTTTTCTCTATATTGTAATTTATTTTTTATTTTTGTTCCATTGTTATTGTGTCTCTTACAGCTGATTACTACTTTTCTATTATATCGCTTAATTAATCCATGATTTTTGGATTGTATATGAGTTGTGAATGCCTATATTATATCTATTCAGAATGGCTAATTTATTTTTTGTTTTTATTTGCTATGTTCTTATTGTATGTATTATGTTTATACATAGAGACATATTTGTTAGTGAAGATAGTATGAGGACTCAAAACAAGAGTTATTGTCAATTTTTATTTTGAGAAAGGATAGATAAGTAAAGCCGCTTTCAAGATAGAAAATAATAAATGAGCTATTGTTGTCCATGCTCTGTCTATTTTTTAATCTATGTGAGATGAGTAACCCGAGTTCTAGATCTACTAAAGCTTATTTTACAAAGTCCAAGACAAATTTTGATTTTATCTTATCTTCTATAATCACTAGCTACTTAACTGCTATTTTATTTGCACCCTTTTAGTTGGATTAGACTACATTAAGCTTACCCATATTGTTTATATCTTTTTAAAATTGGTTTACTTTTAATGTAGTATATGTATCATTGTTTTCATGTGATTATACTATCTATACGTTTTGTGTATGGCAGCTGATCTTCACCATTTTACAATGGTTTTACACCATAATGGTTATTTTGTTCAATTACCAAATAAATCATATGTTAATGGAAATGTCGACCGTTATGACTATTGTAATGTAGACATAATGTCTACGCTTGAAATTGATGACATGTTACAAAAATTTGGATATAGTGGATTAATGAGTATGAATTATTACTGAAGAGAACCAACAAACACTCTAGATGATGGGTTAAAATCTCTTTAGTGTGATCAAGATGTCATAGAAATGCTAAAGTATAACCCTACAAGTAAGGAGACTGAAGTATATGTGGAGCAGATATCTAAGGATATTCCTATGAAGAATGTAAATGAGATTCCAATTGAGATTGATATAGGGGTGAAGATGAGGATGATGGAGAGCAAAAGGATTCGGGCATTGATGATGTAGTGTGAATGGACTTGAGGATGGATGACGAGGTGGTAAAGGATTCAAACATTGATGATGGGTGCCAAAGGATTCAGGCAATGAAGATGGTGAATCTGATTTTGATGATGGTGATTATGGCTTCACAGATAATGATTTGGATTCGAAGGATATGTAGACATAAGGATTGAGAGAGATAAGGGGAAGCAAAAGGAGAATGCCAAAGAGCCCAACCTATTTAGATTTCAAAGTAATGTAGTTGACAATGATGATGGAAATGATACTTCATATGAGGATTCGAAGGATCTATATAGTATTGATAATCCAAGTGATGATGATGGCATTGGGGGACAGAGATACCTTGAGTTTAAAGATAGTGATATATGTGATCCTAAGTTTATGATTGAAATGAAATTTAGCAATACAAACCAGATTAAGACAACAATTAATGAATATGCTTTGAAAAACATATACAACACTAGTTTTATTAAAAATTTCATGCAAAGTGCATAGATGGTTGTCCATGGTTACTTTTTGTAAGTAACACTCTAAGGAACCTCGTGTACTATGTAAAAAGTTATGTTAATAAGCACAACTACAGTAAATCCCACACTAACAAAAGAACAGGTTTAAAGATTTTTATATTTAAGTACTTGAACAGGTTTAAGTCAGATCTCAAGAGGTCTGTGAGTTCATTTGAAGATACTATTAAAGAGGACCATAATATTTCAATGCCTAGAAGAAAGCTTTAGAGGGCTAAAGCCAAGCACTAGACTTGCTAGAGAGTAATTATAACAAACAATATAAAAGGCTTAGTGATTATGCAACTGAACTCAGAAAGACAAATCCTAAGACCACCACTATTACAAAGTCCTATATGTTGATTTTTAAAAGATTTTACATTTGTCTTGACATCTATAAAAAAGGCTTTCTTGTTGGCTGCAGACCTTTGATTGGTATTGATGGTTGTTTCCTCAAGGATAGATATATGGGTTTGTTGTTATTTATTATGGGGATAGATGCAAATGATTGCATGCATCCCATTGCATGTGTTGTAGTGGAAACTGAGAGTAGAGATTCTTTAGTATAGTTTCTAAAGCTGCTAGTAAGAGAATTGAGAATGGAGAATCAAAATTATTGGACTTGAATATCTGATCAACAGTAGGTACTAGTTGTCTTGTTTCTTGTTTTTTTGTGTGTCATTACTATGTTTACTTTCAATCTAGTGTGCATATGCATTATATGCTAGGGATTGGTGCCAGCACTTGAAGAGCTTTTCCTACATAATGAACACAGATTCTGTGTCATACATCTATACTCCAACTTGAAGATGAAGCATCTAGGAAAAGGGTTGAAGGATGCTTTGTGGAATTGTGCTAGGGTAGCATATATGGAGGACTTTGAGGATATGGACAAACTGAAGGAGCCATATAAGGATGCTTAAAAATGGCTTCAAGATAAGTTATCTTTTCATTGGTTGAGATCATATTTTATAAGTATGACATGTTATTGAACAATTTTTGTGAAGCTTTCAATGGGTTTATTTTAGATGCATGGGAAAGCTCATTTTAACAGTTCTTGAGCTTATAAGAAGTAAAATAATGAATAAGATCATGAACAAGAGGAATAAGATGATGTGATTCAAAAGAAAAATTTATCCTAAAATTTTAAAGAAGTTGGAGAAGACAAGGACTAATATATTATGTTTTGGCCTAGATCTTCAAGGCATCCAAAAAGTTGAGATAAGTTATCCAGATAACTTGGATGGTTTTGTGGTTAATTTGAGAGAACACACTTGCATCTGTAGAAAGTGAGACTTGAATGGGATCCCATGTGCACACGTTGTGGCAGTAATTTGGGATAATAGAGAGGAGCTTGAGGCTTATGTATATGATTTTTTCAAGAAGGACATCTATATAAAAATATATGACTCAATTCTCAACCCAATTAATGGTCCTAAGTTAAAGCCAAAATATGGTATGGGAAAATACAACCTCCTGATGTTCCTAAGAAGGCATCAAGCAGACTAAATGTATCAAGAAGGAAGAAGATAGATGAGTCAAAAAATCCAACCAAGCTCAAAAGAAGCTTCAAGCTATACTATGGATAATGTGGTGAGAAGTGCATAATAAAAGGACATGCAAAAGAGACATCGATAGGAATTTAGAACTACCAACAGCTAGCTTCAATCAAGTGGCATGAGAAAATCTAATGTAACTATAAAAATAAGTCATATTCTTAAATACAATGACATAATATTTTTTAAGGAATAATGTTTGTATTGATACATGGCTTTTTTCTTGAATTGAAGGGTAAAAGGACTTTTGAAAGCAGCATAAATCCATCACAATTTAGTCCAAGTGGACCAACAAGAAAAAATGCAACTATAACAATTTATTAATGAAGATGAACAAATATAATTTTTAATTTTTTGACTGAATGTCATTTGTAAGTTCAATTTATATATTATAATTTTTGAAATGAAGGTTACAAAGAAGACTATCTATGAAGGTATCTTCGAGGACTCTCATCAAGAGTCATTATCAAATGGATGCCTGATGCAAGCTTACCTATTATTGTAATCTTTTGTTTTATTTTTTATTTGTCTTCTTATATGTTCCATATATATTAATTTAGCTTTTGCCATTTTTCATTTCAAGGCTCTAGCCAATATCGAGCATCCCAAATAAATAGAGCTACACCATCTATCATGCCTAGTACCAAGTCAATCCACATTAACTATAATTGAACCCATAGCAACCCCAAGCATATAGCTAAGCCTGACAGGGTTAATGGAGGGTGTTCCAATACAAACTAAACCCACTACAATCTAGTCTGGCATAATGAAGTAATATTGCAGTATAGAAGGATATATTAAGTCGAGCATGTAGAGGGTGTTCTACTTTTCAATTTATTGGAAGAAGTTCTTGTTAATAGCAGTATAATTATAGACACATATTATATATTACTGCTTTTTCAATGTAAAAGTTGGTATCAAACTACAGATTTAATTGAAATTTTTTTGTATACCATTCTCTTTTACAAAAAATTAATGAAAGTGAAAAGTTTTTATTTCCCTTAGTATTAGTATTACAATTCCAAAGAGTTTTTGTTAACCAAGTAGCAATATAGTGTAGCATTATGTATTATAGAGTTAATGTCAATATTACAAATGAATTATTCTATTCAGACATATTCATGTATCTATAATTGGTTTTTCCTCTAGTTTAAATGATTGAGATCTATCTTGCCTTTATAATTGGTTTTTCCTCTAGTTTAAATGATTGAGATCTATCTTGCCTTACTAAATATGATTCAGAAAAGAGCAATCTTCTATTGCTGCATCGACTTATCTTACGTGGTTAAGTTAAATGAATGTATCAGCAGAATGATTTGTATAAGAATCAGTGGTATACTCAATTAGGATGCTGTGCTATATAGGTTTTATTAGTAGCTTGTTATCATCTTAACCAATATTTAACTTGCTACTCAATGATACATAGTAAAAAAGAGATTGAATAAAAAAGATACTATTCTAACGTATAAAAATAGCAATTCAATATAGATTTTTGAGGTCATTATATGGTTATTATTACAACTGTCATTAGCATTATCCTAACTAAAGTACACAAAAAATAACCCTTTCCATCATAAATATTGCAATGTCACCTACATCAGCTTAAATCAAAAAAAAAAAAAGAATAAGCTATAGAAAGCTACTGATGCTTACTGCCATCATAGTCCATGATAATTTTTTGTTTCAGCTAAGCAAATAGGAAGGCGGACCACATAGCACACAAAGAAGCCAGTGCAAATCCCAAAAAGAAAACAACACAGTTTGAAGCATCTCTCCTTTCTTCTTTTGGCTACACTTGCCATCTCTATTTTTCTAATCTTTCATAGTATCCCTATAATCTACCTCTCACGATTACTAACCGGAGGGTCATACCAAGCAAAGTACCCATATGCACCAGATTGTTAGAACCAAAAAGAAAATAAGAAGGTCAAATGCTTTATGCATCAAACAAAGAAAGGACATAGGATTCAATCAACTCAAGAAAGGAGAAAAGAAAGCAAACCCACTCCATAGCTCTTGCACTCAAGAAATCTTCTTCCTGGATTGGCCTCTGTCCATAAAGTTTTAATGCACTTTTCCCACAAAAATAGATGGGAATGACTGCAATAGGAGCTTCCATCCTTGAAGATAAGGTAACTATTCTCTTTCTTTCTCAATCCCATATTTTTTCTCCTATATGAGCTTTATTCTCTCTCAAATCAGAGCTTCTTCTCTCTTATTTTGGCTAGAAAATTTCTTTCGATAACATAATAATGTGACACATTTCCTTCCAACTGACTTACTCTGCCACATCTTGGATCTATTATTGCCATTCCAACTCATCTATATAGTTCTATTTGATTAGCAATAGAATACTGATGATAATGATCCACATGGATTAAATCCCTTAAGTTAGGGATTAAATTGGAACATTCTAAACATTGGGGACTAAAATAATTTGAGCCTCAAACCTTAAGTACTATTTTAGTAATTAAGCTTGTCACTAGCCCTATATCTACAATTTCTCTACTATTTTGACCTATTGACCCGCTTCTCCCTCTGGATTTCGAACTTGTATTCACATATCACAAGATGTGATGAATAAGATGTAATTTCTATTTACATATTATATACTATTTAGAAAAATGAATAAGATGTAATCAGCAGGTAAGAATTTCTATTTATGAAATATTTATACTATATATATATAGATCATCCATTTTGCTTCTCATGAAAATGAAACACGAAAAATCTTACCAAGCCAACAAGCTCATATATATGTGTGTGTGTGTGTGTGACCTCTATATCTATGAAATGAATAGTAGAGAAGGCTGTCATCCTTCAAAAATTCAGTAAAAATCTCCAAAAAAATCATAGAAAAATTTTAAGTGCTGCATCAGCTAGGAGCCATAGCATTCTTATATTTATAATTATGAAATAAATCTAAAATTGGCAATCTAAGCTCTCAAATCTAAATTAGAATGATTGTAAATAATTTGAATATGCTATTGAAAATCATAAGCCATTTAATATGAAGTTTGCATTTGAATTTGAACCTCTATAATAATCCAAAAGGAAAAGAAAAAAAACTATTTTTGTTGGCAACTTATCTCATTTAACACAAATAATATTTGTTGATATTCCTTTTGAGACAAGCCGACCCATCTCTATCATGAAAGCGAACCTTAAATCTAAAATCCTTCCCTCACATCACCCTTATCTAGCAAATCTTCATCTATCTAACCTTCTGATTGCTATCATTGGCAATCAAAGTTAATTACCGATTTAAAACTATGTAGATAGTAGTGAGTCAGGATTATATCCATAGGGACCGTGGGCTGAGTTGTGTTCAAATTAAAAAATAAGATGAAGAATTTAGATTTTAGAATTTTTAAGAAGAATAAAAGAAACAAGTTTGACAGAAATATAGTTGAAAAAAATTTGAGTAGAAGAAAGTGCCTTAAGATTTTCGAATCCATTCTTAATCACATATCAGTATTCTAATCAGAGCAATCTAAATTACTACAAACTATAAGCCGTAGTAATAATAAAAAGATGAATTTATGATTTTGCTCTCAATATAGCTATCTCGCTGAGTACGAATCATATTTTTAGATCACGACTCATCTCTATATAGTCATAAATTATTCAAAATCAAATATCATAAAATAAAAAAATTAATACTTTAACACATAAATAAAATCACAGAAAATATTTATGTTTGCAAATTAGTCAATATTGTTCAAAAAGAAAGCAGTCATACAACGTTCAAATAGTTGATTGCATAATAAAAAAAAATACACAATAAGAATAAGAAATAAAACACAAATATAGATTTCAGGACTTTATCTACTCCCTCGAGGATGAAAGGTTTAGCTGCTCATAAATTAGATCTCACTCGTCGCCAAAGGCTCCATCTTCTTTGAAGGGCAACCTCCCTCTCTTTCTATCTCTTTTTCTCTATATTTTTTTCTCAATTTCTGTTCTCTTTTTCTCCTCTTTTCTTTGGTACCCCCACACCCTTTTTATAGCCTTCAAGGCCTCCTAGGCATCCCAAGTCTCTTAAGCCTTCATGTCTTCTCTTTCTCTCTTTTTTCCTTTTCTTTTAAAACTCTTAACCCTTCTGTATCGCATCTTTATCCGCATCTAGGCCATGCTCAGGCCCGCACCCACTCACTCGCCAACCGTGCCCGTGTCACATGAAGACCGCATTATCTCCACGTGAACCTGCCTGCCAACCATGCCCAAATGCATGCTCACCCGAACCTTGCCCGCATTTGCACCCACTTGCGCTGTGAGCCACGACAAAGACCGCCCACTCCTGTTCTGGTGAGTCATGCATGGACTGAACTATCTCCTCCATGCACCGCATTGTGCACCACATATGAGCCGAGCCTCTTATCCCTATACGTCATGTTCCAGTGTGCATAAACCGCACGCATACTGTTGGGAATAGTGTCCCAAAGTCAATCGTCAGTCTGTTGACGGTTGTGCTCCTTTTGTATTAGTATATGAATTAGAAATAAATAAAAGTTATTTTGGTATTTTTTCATCACAAATATTTCATCTTCTAATGAACTCCTATGTTGTGGTGAAGTCCTTAGGACTATTTAGACTCGACAAAGGAGGATTTGTCGCTTAGTCCTTAAACCTGTTCGCGACCAAATGATACGTTGTTACCAAGGACGACAATGTTTATCGAGTATAGGTCGTTGTGTGCCATATGGGTTGGTTGTCCTCATAACCAAGGAGTGTGAAGACACTGGTATGGCATACAGGTGAGATATAATGGTACATCTGCACTAAATGTGACCGACTCCGGAGATATTTCTGCTGTCAAGATTTGCTCCGATGGGATATGGGTATAAATATCCCTCCGACCTGAGACCACCACGGTGACTTGCAAGCAACTCACTGCACTTAGGCACTGGACTACCTGAATTTCTAATTCAGTGACGGAAGGCTGCTGGGTGTAGTCAAGTACTTGACTTGTCGGTGCGTGTGTCAAGATGGGATTGACCACTCCAGTTTAGGAGCTGTGTACAGTCGTATTTGAATTTAGCAAAATCTTGGCCAGGGTAGTCCTAGTGAGGAGTCACAGGACTAATTGAGTTGAGCACGATTCGGATGATCTCATTAGGGTTGACAGTTTAACCAGGAGTCGTCCTAAACACAGGGGTCAAAAGGGATGAATTATACGGTAACCATATTCACGTAGGTTCTGAATGTTGCAATTGTGACTATTCGACCTATCCGATCATCGGGTACCATTGCTAGATGGTCACTTCGATTAGTACAGGAATTGGTTCCTGTGCTATCGGCTTAGGTTCGAACCTGTGGGGTCACACACATTAGAGGTTCCTTTCTGATCTGATGGCTGATTATGAGTCTTATATGTCTGGGACTCTATGATTGAGAATTAAGATTCTCTGATCATGAGTTTCACACATTTTGGGTACCAGGGTCAAAATTTTGAATTTCAAATTTTGAATTTGAAATTTGAACTCTTTGATCAGGGTTTCATATCGATGGCCTCTGATGCCTAATTGCCCATCAGATTTGGACTCAATAATTATGAGAGGATCTATTAGTGATTTAATCGCTAATTAACTCAATTTGATTGAGTAATTATTTTTGGATCAAGTCCAATTGAATTGGATTCAGTTGGGTTTGACCCGATTAGGTTAAGAGTTGACCTAATCGTCGAGATGGTTTGGTCCCTGATTTGATCAGGGGTTGGGCTTAGTCAATTTTTGATTAGATTAAGATTTTATTGAGCCTAATTAAACCTAATTAAGTTGGATTTAATTTAGTCTAATTGTGCTTAACCTATTTTGATTAGGTTGGTTCAATTAAGATCAAACCACCATTTGAATTTGAATCCCTGCACCACCTTAAATCTCTGCGCCCATTTGAATTCACGAGAAGAAACTTCTCATGAATTTTTTCTCACGCAAAGCCCTTCTCACACCCACTCTTGTGCGCCAATATTTGGATAAAGATGATTAGTTAGCCATTCAAATTCAAAGCGTGTTTGAATTTGAATGGATAACTTATCTCTTGCGCATACATGACATTATCCACTTTAGCACCCCACATCTCACACGAGAAAGAGTTTCTCATGAAACCTTTCTATGCACAAAGCAGACTCGCACCTTCTCTTCTCACGCCCAAGTGGATAGGGATGAGTTGATTTTAGTTTGAATTCAAATTTGATTTGAATTCAAATGTGTAACCACTTGTCTTTATCCTCTCACGCAGATAAGACACGTTTTGAACTATTTTAAAAGAGATAGGGAGCTGGGGCGTGCGTAGAAAAATTCTAAAAAAAAAAGTGGGGCATGAGGAAGCCTTGTGCATGAGGTGAAGGTCCAAAACCTTCCGAGAGAAAAAGAAAGAAAAGAAAGAAAATTGGGTGCAGGGTTTTTGGTGTGTACCCTAGGATTTTTACCTAGGGTTCGGGAAGTGAGATTGGTGTGCCACGAGTATCGTGAGTCCATCAAATTTTAGGGAGAGATCCATCAGCCTCTCAACCAATCGTGCAGATGATCTAGAGCATCTGAGGAGTCGGCACACATCGATCGAAAGAGTTTGATCAACATCAGCCATCAAAATGGTGAAATCACGAACTAGCATTCGTGAGGAGCCGATCAGATGGGAGCTTCGTGTGGACGATCTGCAGAGGCTGAACACTAGTATGACTGTGACGTGATGATCAGAGCCTCCGACGGTGATCAGATTGCGGTGATCGACTACCCGCAAAAGGTGATGTGTTTTGAACACAGTACAGTAAAAAGTTTACTGTTTCAAATTTGAATTTCAAATTTAAATACATGCTGTTGTATCATATTTAGATCTAAGTGTAAGATTAATTAGTATTAATTAATGAGATTAATTAATAATTTCGCTATAAAATAATAATTTTAAAAAAAAATTAAAATTACCATTTTGCCCCTGTACTGAATTTTTGCTTCAAATGGTATCAGAGCATGGTTCTAGAATATGATATACATATGCATGCATAGATTAAGGTGTAATCTATAAGTTTAAATTTAAAATTTAAAATTTAAAATTTAAAATTTAAAATTCAAAATTTAAAATTTAAAATTTAAAGATTGGAAATTCGAAATTTGAAATTTGGTTGAAATCTCAAATTTAAAATTTGAAATTTAAAATTCAAAATTTAAAATTCAAAATTTAAAATTCAAAGATTGAAAATTCGAAATTTGAAATTTGGTTGAAATCTCAAATTTGAAATTTGAAATTTGAAATTTGAAATTCAAAATTTAAATTTTAAAATTGGTATATTTAGATATACTTGATCCAAGTAGCAAGTAATCTAATTGAGTTGGTTGCCATGGCCGTCCGGTCATAGGAGAAAAGTAGAGTTTAAAGGCCCTCTCTTCCCATTCGATGGGGTCTCCTATGGCGGTAGGGATGCCGATGCAATTATATCCCATGCCGATGAAGCAGTAAAAGGATTTAATTATAAAATTTATCATGAATGTGTTAGATTAGATCTAAAAAAAAATTCATGATTTATTTTGAGTTATTTTCTGTTATGAAATGAGCAATAGGATTGCTGTTTATGAATTGTGCTGACCCGTTTGTGAAATGAGTCAACACATTTGGTGAACAGAAAATAAAATTTGAAAAATTATTTTCGAAAAGCCAAACCCTGACCCATCAGCCCAAGTACTTAATTAAAAGAATTAAGTGTTGTCTAGTAGGTCTAGAATTGTGAATTAAGATCTAAGATAATTGCATAAACTTGTGGGTCAATGGGTTAGATGAATTAGGTCCATAATTGGGTTAAACCTAAGGTTAGCTTAAAAAATAGACTAAATGGAGTAATTGGTCAAATCTAATCAAAAGTTAAATTAGATTAGGTCAAAGATACTCTAGACTCAACTTCAATAGTTGTAGTTGAATGGGTCCATGTCTTTAACTAGACCAAGATGGACTTAATTCATGGCTACGCGGTGGAGCCCTATTTACTAAGTTGATCAAAATTAAAACTAATGAACCGGTTGGTGTCTAAGGTAAGTTCGACAGTTTTGACCAGTGGTTCTTAAGCGGGAGCTACTCGCATTGATTCGATCATTGACGAGTTAATGGCAAATCCCCACCACTGATCTCACTTACCTGGCCAATCTGGTAAGTTAGATTTTGATTAGATCACTTGGTGATTAGAGCTCACCCATGTCATTAGGTAAATCAGTGTGACTGATTTAGGTGCTCCTAATGCCAGCTTTAATTAAATCCTTTTTAATCTGACTTAGTGAAGTCAGTAGGAGGATTGAAATTGGCTGGATGATTTCTTCTCTACTATCCTTTAATAAAATCCTCAAAAATTATTAGGTCTCTAAAATGATTAAGTTATAATGATAACTAAGTCAATGCCTCCCATTAAGTGAGTGATAATGAGTCCATTAGTTCAATGATCATTGGAGGTCCAAAGGCCTGGTGCTCATTGGCTAATGGAATTATCATTCATAATATTATAATTTGGTTGAGTCTTTCTGATGGTGGTTAGGTTGGCCGGCCAAAGTCGGGCCTGATCATTTATTGGTCTGATTCACCAAATTAAGTCATGTTAATGGTTGGACCTAACCAGATCTTTTCAGTGGAGGCCAAAGCCTACTGATTAGGTTCTGGGGCAAAATCAATTACTAGAAGTTGTTTAGAGAAATAACTGGTTAAAAACCTGCCCATAGATGCATATGGGTTGACCAACCAAAGTTGGACTCGTGTGTAGTCTGTGTGGATTCTAGTACCCATTAAGGAATTAAAGTAATTCCTCGAATTGGAGGTTGAGGCTACCAGTTCGTAAAAATATTGGAAAAAATTTTAGACTAAAGTCCAAGTCTTTAGTATTAATTTATGTACTAATAGAGGTCTGGTTTTTCTTTATACAGCTGTGGCCACTACCCTGTCGCTCCGGTCATTATTAGATAATGACAAGCTCATGGGACCTAATTTCGATAGTTGGTATCGAAAATTGAAAATCGTCCTTGAGCATGAGCGGATCCTTTATGTAGTAACGGATCCAGCACCTGAGGAGCCAGCTCCGAACGCTAGTAAGGCGATCCGAGACACTTACCAGAAGTGGCTCAATGACCGCACCACCGTCCGATGTATTATGCTGGCAGCAATGAATGACGAGTTCAGCCGCAGGTTTGAGAATGCCTAGCCACAGGAGATGCTTCAAATGTTGAATGACTCCTTTGGCACGCCTGACGATGTTGAAAGGCACAAAACTAGTTGTGCCATTTTCAATGCTCGGATGAGGGATGGGGCCTCAGTCACTGATCATGTACTGTAAATGATCGAGATGATTGAGTGCCTTAGCAAATTGGGTTTTTCTCTGCACAAGCAGCTAGGTAAGGATGCGATCCTTAATTTCTTGCCCAAGTCCTTCCTCCCATTCCTTACTCATTTTCGAATGACAAAGGCTGCAGTAAACTACCACGGATTGTTGGGGTTGCTGCAGAACTTTGAGAAGGATCACCAGCTCCATAAGGAGTCGGTGAATGTAGTGGGAGGGTCTTCTTCTCGTTGTCGACCCTTTGGGAAAGGGAAGAAGAACAAGAAGAAGAAGAACAAGAAGGTGCAGTCTCATGCTGGGATGGTTGCACAGGGTCAGACCAAGAAGTGCAAGCCCGACCAGAGCCAGGCGGAGTACTTCTTTTGCAAGAAGTAGGGGCATTGGAAGAGAAACTGTCCTCAATACATTACCTCCCTGGACCCGAACAGGCCGAAGAAGAAGCAAGGTAATTATATGATAACTCCTTGCAACTTTTCCATTTGCGATACTACTGCCTGGGTATTGGATACCGGAAGCCCTTATCATATTTGTAATTCGATGCAGGGTCTGCAGGTCAGTAGGAGATTTGATGAAGGTGAGAGGTTTCTGAATGTTGGAGATGGAAGCAAAGTTTCAGTTCTAGCTTTAGGAATCATGAGTTTTATAATCAATTCTCGTAATGTAATTCTGAGTGAATGTCACTATTATCCAAGCTTTTTATTAAATATTATTTCTGTAGGCCTTTTGACCATGTACGGTTATGATTTTTTAATAAAAAGAAATATTTGCAATATCATTTTGAATGGTGTTACAATGTTTGTTGGATAATTAAATAATAGAATTTACTTACTATCACAGCCTGTTAATGTGGTTCAAAACTTCGGTAAACGCCCTACAATAGATAATGTGTCAGAAGTCTACCTTTGGCACTGTAGGCTAGGTCATATCAATAAGAACAGGATAAACAGGTTGGCTCAAGAAGAAATTCTTAAACTTGGTGATTGTGAATCACTTCCAACCTGTGAGTCTTGTCTTCTTGAAAAGATGGCCAAGTCACCTTTTACTGAAAAAGGTGAGCGAGCCAGTGAACTCTTGGGTCGGGTACATTCTGATGTATGTGGACCTATGAGTTCAAGTGCAAGAGGTGGATATTTCTACTTCATAACCTTCACAGACGACCTATCGAGGTGTGGGTATGTCTACTTAATGAAGCATAAGTCGGAGTCGTTTGAAATATTCAAACTATTCCGAAATGAGGTAGAAAAACAAACTGAGAAGTGTATTAAAATTCTTCGATCTGATCGAGGAGGTGAATACCTTTTCAATGAGTTTCGAACGTATCTAGGGGAGAATGGGATTCTCTCTCAGAGGACTCCTCCTAGAACACCACAGCATAATGGTGTGTCTGAAAGGAGGAATCGAACCTTATTGGACATGGTTCGATCCATGATGGGGTTTGCTGGTCTGCCGATCTTCCTCTGGGGATATGCACTCGAATCGGCTTGTTACCTTCTAAATAGAGTTCCGAGTAAGTCTGTAGCCAAAACGCCATATGAGATATGGATAGGATGTAAGTCAGTACTCTCGCACCTTAGGGTTTGGGGGTGTCCGGCTTATGTTAAACGTTTAATTACAGACAAGCTTGGACCTAGGTCTGACAAGTATAATTTTATAGGGTACCCAAAAGAGACCAAAGGGTATTATTTCTACCTTGCTGATGAGCAAAAGGTGTTTGTCAGCCTTAAGGCAATCTTTTTAGAAAAGGAGTTCCTTAGTGAAGGAACTGTTGCCTCTAAAGTCGAACTTGACGAAATTCGACAGGTGGAAAAATCGACACATGTTATTGAACCTGAACCGAATTTGATTAGATCAGATCCGGAGCCCATTGATTATGCACCCTTAAGGCGGTCTGGTAGAGTACCACATCAACCGAACAGATACTATGGTTTCTTAGTCCGAGATGGCGATCCTGTCGAACTTGATGAAAATGATGAGGATCCGATCACCTACATGGATGCAATGCAGAGACCTGACTCTGAGAAATGGCTAGAGGCCATGAAATCCGAAATGGAGTCCATGAAGGTCAACGATGTGTGGACATTGGTTGACTCACCCGAAGGAGTGAAACTCATAGGGTGTAAGTGGGTCTTCAAGAGGAAGAGGGGCGCAGACGAAAAAGTGGAGACCTATAAAGTCTGTTTGGTTGCCAAGGGATATCGTCAACGTTATGGTATAGACTATGACGAGATATTTTTTCCTGTGGCAATGCTCAAATCCATTCGGATTATGCTTGCAATAGCTGCCCATCTAGACTATGAAATCTGGCAGATGGATGTGAAGACAGCTTTCCTAAATGGAGAGCTGGATGAAGAGGTGTATATGATACAACCTGAAGGGTTCACATCCACAGATGAGTCTAAGGTATGCAAGCTACAAAGGTCCATTTATGGACTTAAGCAGGCATCTCGGAGTTGGAACATACGTTTTGATAGGACAATCAAAACGTATGGCTTCGTTAAGAATGGAGAAGAGCCCTGCATTTATAAGTGGGCTAATGGTCCAGTAGTAGTATTTCTTGTATTGTATGTAGATTATATTCTCTTAATCGAGAATGATGTCCCTGCATTATAGGGAATAAAGATTTGGCTATCGTCACAGTTGTTGCCCAGCTATGCAACCCAAGAGGGGGGGGTGAATTGGGTTTCTAAAAATTTTTAGCTTAACTTATGACTTATGAAAAATATTTGACAATAGCTAAATAAATAGGGAGAGTAAAATTAATTCAAGGCTAATGGCTAAAAGCAAGAATGCAAGAGAATAATGAAGAGTTAAAGAAGAGCAATTAGGCACACCACAAATAAAAGGATTTATAGTGGTTCGGTGCCAACCTTGCACCTACATCCACTCCCTAAGCTCCTACTTGAGAATTTCAATCCACTAACTTGTATTCAACTCGAATACAAACGTCGGAAACTCCGACTCTAGCTATCCCAAGCTAGTCCACTTATTTTTCGGGTACAAGCCAACCCAATATACTCCGATTGTAGGTTCGGATCAACCTTCCCTTATTTTGGAACCCTTCCAAAACAAAAACAATAACTTAAAACAAAGTATAACAATGAATAGCACAAGTAAGTACAAAGAAAGCTCCTTTAATGAGCGTATGATGCTTTAAATATACTTTACTCAAAGGGAAGAAGATTCTTTTTGATTTTCTCAAGATGGTTGGAGACTTGAATGTACACTTGAGGAGTTGGTGAGCTTGGATTAAAGGCTTCTTGAATGCTTTGAGTGAGCTCTTGCTTAGGGCTGAAAAATTTGCATGAAATTCTTTTTTCAAAATTTCTCTTCTTGATGATTCTCACCTATTTGTCCTTTTTATAACTTCAAGAAATAGTGAAAAATATTCTTGGCTAAAATACAGCCGTTAGACCATATTAAATGAGCATTAAAAGTACTTAAAACGGGTTAAAAACTAGCCGTTGCGAAAAAATTCTGTCACAGGGGTCGACTCATGCCTGGGGGTCGACTCATGGGTCGACCTCTGTGGAAGAACATCAGAGAATCAAACGGAAAGCAAGGTTCTGTAAAATTAACTTAAAACCCGCAGAGGTCGACTCATGCCTTGGGGGTCGACTCATGGGTCGACTCACAGGGTGTGCCAAGTTTGTGCCGGCCAAGAATTTCAGCGTGACAATCATCTCATGTGCCATGAGTCGACTCATGGGTCGACTCATGTTTTTCAAACATGCAAATCTTTCAAAATACAAGTCCAAAAATAATAAAATTTTTACCCATAGATCACAAATCTTTTGTTCTATCACTTGATGCTTTCAAATCAGGGTTTGATAAAATTATGATTTTGCCCCTGAAGACCAATAAGTCTTTTTCAAGCGAAAATCATTAGTACCCCTTCAAATACTTTGTAATCATCAAAATCAATCCAAGGAGCAACAATCTCCTCCTTTTTGATGATGACAAAATACTTGAATGAAAGCATATATATAAATCAATGAGCATGAATTTCATTATAGGTAGTTTGAAGATAAAT
Organism: Elaeis guineensis; assembly: GCF_000442705.2. Lineage (NCBI taxonomy): Eukaryota > Viridiplantae > Streptophyta > Magnoliopsida > Arecales > Arecaceae > Elaeis > Elaeis guineensis. Next base: position 96,910,576 of record NC_025993.2, on the reverse strand, counting down.
AGGAAATTTATTGCCAACTTGAAAATTACTTACAAGTGCATTTGCTTGAAAAGAAGATTGATTCTTTTGGCATGTGATACATGTGCCCATTTGCTTGTGTTGCTCATTTGCATAAACAATTTGCCTATTGCTTAATGATTTGAAAATTTTCTCATTTGATTATGTGATTTTGGTATCGGAGTAAAATTTATTTTTACTATCAGAGCAAAGCAGAATTTGCCTAAGAATTTGAAACTTGCGTATTTGAAAATATCTCATTTACTCATTTACTTATTTTTCAAATTTCTTAGCATCTTGAAAATTTGCTCATTCTCATTTGATTATTTAATTTTGGTATCAGAGCATGTTTAAAAATTAAGTGTATCAAAGTATGTCTAAGAATTAATTTTAAAGTGTATCAGAGCATGTCTAAGAATTAATTTTAAAGTTTGCTCATTTGCTTTTACTTAGCAATTTACTCATTTTATTTTTAAGTCTTTTATTAATCTTGCTTTTGATACTTTTCTTTAATTTCTCCCCCTTTTTGACATCATCAAACATTGTTTACTCCCCATTTTCTTTTGAATACATTTTCTCTTTTTGTTTCTTGAACTTCTTGTACTAATCATTAATTTTACTAACATTAATGTTTACTCCCCCTGAATACAGCAATCATAAAATAAAATATACCATTGAGTACCATAGATATGAAATAGCAATTCATAGTATTTTAGGCACGCACATAATTGAAAGGAACTCAATTTAAAGGACATACATTAAAAGTCAAAGAGTAGATATATAATCAAAAAGTGATTGATACCATAGTTGTTCCAATACATATTCCATAATATAAAAGTCAACCAGTTAATATCATTACATGGCCCAAAAGATAGATCCTAGAAAGAAACAACAGACAAGGCTAACTACAAGGATCTAGTAGAGCTCATGACTGGATGGATCAGAATCAGATGTATCAGAGATGGGGTGGGGAGATGAAGGATCACGACCAAGGACTCATCCTCTACCCCGTCTGCCTCTACCACGAGTGGAGGTGCTGGCACGAGTAGGTGGACGAGATGATCCTGAAGGCTGAGAAGCAATAGACTGAACTGCAAGAGAGAGTCTGATGGTGTCAAGAAGGTTCAGAGCTCTCGAAACGGACTGAAGCAGTGCAGTGAACTGTGTGGATGCATGCTCACTAGAGCCTCTGATCTCTCTCCTCAGGAAATCAAATCCACTCTCCAATACTCCTCTAAGTCTGGCTGCCTCCGTAGATAGGTCTGAGACCTCAATAGTGCACTCCTGTGGCTGTGGATGTGCCAGAGCTAACACTTGCCCCTGCAAGTCAAGTACCATTCCAGTCAGTCTCAAAATGTAACCCTCGAGCTGCTGAATCCGAACTGACTGATCTGAGATCATCTGAAATACAGTGAAGATATGGGGGATCAAAGTCTGATCAGATGCATCTAATGATGTGGATCCTGATGCAAAAGCTGAAGTGCTCCACTGTCGAGAAAGTAAGGAAGCCACACGCTGAGAAATCATCTCAATCTGATCATCAGCCAATCTGATCTCTGAGGGAGGTGCTCTGCTGTCTGACTGCTGAACTGGAGTTGCCTCCTGGTGGACTCTGAAGGGCCAGCCTCTGGATCTGAAACAAACTGGATGTCTGGAGATGCTGCCCTGATGTCATGGAGAGGTGATGAAGGACCTTCTTCCTCAGCTCTGTCCTCAGCTCTGTCCTCAACTCTCTCTTCTGCACCCTTAATCCAACCATCATCAGTCTCAGTGAATCCCATGCGGTGCAAAGTGTGTTGGTTGATGGTGTCAGAGTGAGAGAGCCTAGCTGATGCCTCCCCCTAAAAACTAACTCCAAACCTCCTGAATACCAGTGTGAGGGCCATTCCAAAAGGCAGATGTACCTTGGATCTATTCAGGGTTTCCCTCATGGCCTCAATCATTAAAGCTGGGAGGTTTAAGGGGGTTTGGGTGATCACATGAAACATGATGCATATGTCTCGGCCTGAAAGGAGGTCATGTCTACCACTTCTTGGGAAGAAAAGCTTTGTTACCAATTGATGTAGAATTCTCATTTCAATGGACAGGATCTTGGCTTCTAATTTATTTAGGCTTCCCGAGTAGGTTCCTCCTAAAATCACATTAATCCCTTCTTCCTTCACTGGGAGTTCCATGTTTGAATATCCCTCACAGGGCAAATGAAGAATCTCTCCCAAAATAATAGGATCTAAGCAGATATCAATTCCCTTAACAGTAGATGTTACTGTTCCATTACCATAGCGCAGATTCAGATAAAACTCTCTAACCAAATCTACATATGTAACTTCTTTAAGTGAACAGTAAAATCTCCAATCTTGGTTTTTGATCTTTGAACCAATAGAGAAACCCTCTTTTTCAAAAAATCTGAAGTCAATATTTTTGCCAGTTTCTACTTTTCTGATGGAGAGAGGAATTTTACTAGGGCTGAGAGGAGACTGAGAGGAACCTGGAGCAAATGCTGAAGCAGGAATGGGAGCAGAAGAGGTCTGAGAAGCTTGTCTTTTCCTGCGCACGCCCTTTTCCAACTCACGGACCGATTTCCTTCTTTGAGGGAGTTTCATTTTTGGAGCCATTCTCACCACAAGAGCAAGCAAGGAGACTTGGAAGATCAAATGGGTGAGGAGAAAGAGGGTTATTAGGGGATGGAAAGGGATTTTTGGAGGAGAAAAATCCTGATTTGGAGGAGAATGGTGGAAGCTAGGGCACGCTCCAACCGCTTCAATCAAGGGAGAAAAATGGGAAAAGCTCCTTTCCCAAGGGGCGATTGGAGGTGAAGAGGTGATGGGAGAAAGATCTTGGGCTTAGACCTTGGATTTGGAGAGAAAGAGGATGAGGACTGTGGGTTTTGGAGGGAGGACGACGAAGATGGAGAGGGTCGGCTCATGAACGGGGTTTTAACCAAAAAGAGAGGAATCCGTGGGGTTTTGGCCGAAAATTATAAGTATGCCATTGGGTCGACCCTAGGGGGTCAACTCATGATTCACAAAATTTCAGAAAAATTATGAATAAATTCTAAAAAAATTCAAAATTCTGGGGGAAGAATTTTTTGTTCTATGAAAAATTGTGTGAATGATAATCTTGAGCTTTTAGGTCCAAGAGAGATGATGGAAATTGAGCTCAAAGAAATTTTGACATCGATTCCTTGGAATTAGAGAGATATTTAAGCAAATGGATCAAGAATTCCTAGATCTCTCCTAATTTCACAGAATCTATCTTCACTTAGGGCCTTTGTAAAGATATCGGCTAATTGATTTTCAGTGCAAATATAGTCAAGAATTATATCTTTGTTTTGAACATGTTCTCTTATAAAATGATGTTTGATTTTAATATGTTTAGACCTTGAATGTTGAATTGAATTTTTAGTAAGATTTATGGCACTAGTGTTATCACATCTTATGGGTGTTTCATTAAGTTTGATATCAAAGTCTTCGAGTTGTTGCTTAATCCACAAGATTTGAGCACAACAACTTTTGGCTGCAATGTATTCGGCCTCAGCCGTAGACAGTGCTACCGAATTTTGTTTCTTGCTAAACCAGGAGATTAGGTTAACTCCAAGAAATTGGCAAGTTTCACTAGTGCTTTTTCTATCTAATCTACATCCAGCAAAATCAGTATCTGAATATCCTATTAAGTCAATTAATGAGTCCTTAGAGTACCATAATCTTAGAGTTTGAGTACCATTTAAATATCTAAGGATTCTTTTAACAGCATTCAAGTGAGACTCTTTAGGATTAGATTGAAATCTAGCACATAGACAAACACTAAACATGATATCAGGCCTACTTGCAGTCAAATATAATAGAGAGCCAATCATATCTCTATAATATTTTAAGTCTACACATTTACCTTCTTCATCCTTGTCAAGCTTACATGAAGGGCTCATGGGTGTGCCAATTGCTTTGGAGTTCTCCATTCCAAATCTTTTGAGTAATTCCTTGATGTACTTGCTTTGGGTCATGGAGATTCCTTCTTTTGTTTGTTTGATTTGGAGTCCGAGGAAGAATGTAAGTTCTCCCATCATGCTCATCTCGAACTCCCCCTGCATGAGCTTAGCAAAGTCTTGACAAAGAGATTCATTAGTAGACCCAAAAATAATGTCATCAACATATATTTGTATAATTAATATATTATTTTAATTTTTTTTAATGAAAAGGGTTGTGTCTACATTACCTCTTGAAAAATCATTATTTAGTAAAAATTTGCTTAGCCTATCATACCAAGCCCTAGGTGCTTATTTCAAACCATATAGAGCTTTATTTAGCTTAAAAACATGATTTGGAAAAGCATGATTTTCAAAACCTGGGGGTTGTTCTACATAGACTTCTTCAGCAATATATCCATTCAGAAATATACTTTTGACATCCATTTGAAATAATTTAAATTTCATAAAGCAAGCATATGCAAGTAGAAGTCTAATGGCCTCTAATCTAGCAACAGGTGCAAAGGTCTCATCAAAATCAATTTCTTCTTCTTGATTATAACCTTTAGCAACCAATCTTGCTTTATTTCTTATTACATTTTCATGTTCATCTAATTTGTTCCTAAAGACCTATTTTGTGCCAATTATTGAATAATTTTTAGGTCTTGATACTAAAGTCCATACATTATTTTTTTCAAATTGATTAAGTTCCTCTTGCATTGTATTAATCCAATTATAATCATTTTCAGCTTCTTCAATAGATTTTGGTTCAAGATGAGAGACAAAAGCACAATGATTAAATACATCTTTAAGTGAAGAACGAGTTTTTACCCCATGTATAGGATCACCAATAATTAGCTCCTTAGGATGATTGTGAACATACCTTCATTCTTTGGGTAGGTTATTTGTACCTTGAGGTTGTTCTTGATGTTCTTCACCTCCCTCATCCTGTTTGTCTTCATGTTCCTCATCATCTTGAAATGTTGAATCTTTCAGAGTGATCTCCTTTATTCCTTCTATAAGAAGATCTGCATCATCAACACCTTCATTCTTCCTTGAAGGAAGATCATTAGATTCATCAAAGACAACATGTATCGACTCCTCTACTACTAAAGTTCTTTTGTTAAAAACTCTAAAAGCTTTACTAGTGGAGGAGTAACCAAGAAAGATTGCTTCATCTGATTTTGCATCAAATTTTTCAAGTCTTTCTTTACCATTATTTAATATAAAATATCGACAACCAAAAATATGAAAATATGCAATATTAGGTTTCTTTCTTTCCAAAGTTCATAGGAGATTTTTTTTTAAATTTATCTAATCAAAGCACGATTTAAAATGTAACATGCTGTGTTAATAGCTTCCACCCAAAAGTATCTTGGAATGTTGCTTTCACATAGCATGGTACGGGCCATTTCTTCTAGGATTCTATTTTTCCTTTCTACTATCCCATTTTGTTGGGGTGTCCTAGGTGCAGAGAAGTTATGGCCAATTCCTTTTTCATCACAAAATTTTTCAAAGTCTTGATTTTCAAATTCAGTTCCATGATCACTTCGAATATTTTGAATTGAAAATTCTTTCTCATTAGTGACTTTTCGGTAAAATTTAGTGAAAACTTGAAAAGTTTTATCTTTGTGTGCCAAAAAGAAAACCTAAGTAAAATGAGAGTAATCATCTATAATTACAAAACCATATCATTTTCCTCCTAGACTAGTAGTTCTAGTAGGTCCAAATAGGTCCATGTGCAAAAGTTCTAAAGGTCTAGAGGTTGAAACAATATTTTTGGATTTAAATGAAACTCTTGTTTATTTACCTAGTTGGCATGCATTACAAATTCTATCCTTTTCAAAATTTAATTTTGGCAAACCAAGAACCAATTCTTTCTTAATTAGTTTTGAAAGAGAATGCATGCTAATATGTGCAAGCCTACGATGCCAAAGCCAACTAGTCTCACTAATTTTAGCATTCAAGAATACTAGGCATTGCATGTTTATTTTGGATAGATCATTTAAATCTACCATATAAACATTACCATGTCTATGTCCAATAAATTTAATGTCATCATTAATAGGACTAGTTACAATGCAAACAGAAGATTCAAAAACAACTTTATATCCTTTATCACAAAATTGACTAATGCTTAGTAAATTATGCTTTAAACCATCTACTAACAAAATATTTTCAATATATTTGAAGGGAGTGATGCCAATGTTAGCTATACCGATAATCTTTCCTTTGCCATTGTCTCCAAAGGTGACCATCCCTCCATTCTTAGCATCAAGAGTGATGAATTGGAATTCATCATCAATCATGTGTCTCGAGCATCCGCTATCAAGATACCATTTTCTGTTTCCTCCTTAGGATGCTAGACACACCTGCAAGCAAAAGTCAAGTTTTTATTTTAGGTATCCAAACTTTTTTGGGTCCTTTTTGGTTAGTCATAATGGTTCCTTTTGGAACCCATATTTTCTTTACATTTGAGTTTACAGATTTGTTAGAGAAGCAAGTGTATGACTTGTGTCCTATTCTACCACATTTGAAGCAAGTAATATTAGAGAACTTGTTATTTGAAGAGTTTACATAGATATTTTTCAGATACTTTTGTTTCTTCAAAGGGTTATAGCCAAGTCCAGCCTTATCATGCACGGCTTTTTGATTATTAAGAATCATATTAAGTTTATTTGAACTCAAGATGAATTTTTCTACTATTGGTTTTAACTTGGCAATTCCATTCTTTAAACTTTAATTTTCTTGAAGCAGGGTGGATTTTTCAATTGAAATACTTTCATTTTATTTCAATAAAGATTGATTTTTCAATTTTAGATCTTTGTTCTTTATCCCTAGTTTCTTTAGTTCATCAACTAAGTCACAAAAAGCTTCATGCAGTTCTTCAAATGTAAAGTCACTAGGAGTTTCGAAAATTACCTCATTTTCGTGTGCCATAAGGCACAGGTTGGCTTATTCAGTTAAGTCTTCCTCTTTGGAGCCTGAGTCATCACTCCCACTCCAAGTGGCCATCATGGCCTTCTTCTTGTACTTCTTGGGACCCTTCTTCAGTTGTGGGCATTCAGACTTGAAGTGTCTCGATTTCTTGCATTCGTAGCAGATAAGGGGTTGGTCTTTATCCTTTTCTTTACTCTGTTCTCCTTTTGTGAATGGCCTCTTCCTCATCCCTTGTTTCTTTTTTCTCAAAAATTTCTTAAATCTTCGGGTAATGAGTGCCAACTCTTCATCCTGCTCTTCATTTTTGGTGTCATCAGTTTCTTCATCTGGTGGAGCTGTGGATTTGAGGGTAATTATTCTCTTCTTTTTGACTTCTTTCTCTTGATGTTGCTTCATGCTCAGCTCATGAGTCATCAATGATCCAAGAAGCTCTTCCAAGGGTAGAATGTTCAATTCCTTGGCTTCTTGGATGGCGGTCACTTTGGCTTTCCAAGTTCTTGGTAAGGACCTGAGAATCTTTCTTACAAGCTCACTGTTAGTATAGGACTTACCAAGACTTTTTAAACTATTTATAATATTAGTAAAGAGAGTAAACATTTCAGTTATGGACTCATCATGCTCCATTTTAAACAATTCATATTTATGCACAAGCATGTTGATTTTAGATTCCTTTACTTGATTGGTTCCTTCATGGGTTACTTCTAACCTATCCCATATTTCTTTAGCAGACAAGCAAATAGAAATGCGATTAAATTCGTTAGCATCAAGAGCACAATAAAGAACATTCATAGCTTTAGCATTTAATTGGGCAATTTTCTTATCAACCTCATCCCATTCTTTCTCGGGTTTGGCTGATTCCACACCATCTATAATTTTAGTGGGTGTGTGAGGGCTGTTCACTATGATTCTCCACATATCATAGTCGAGTGCTTGAATTAATATCTTAATTCGAGCTTTCCAATAGGTGTAATTAGACCCATTGAAAAGTGAAAGTCGGTTAGTGGATTGCCCCTCGGCTAGAGAAGTGCCGACTTGAGTTGCCATAGATCTTTGGCTCTTTGATTGATTAGATCAAAGTAGGGTTAGAGCACCGGGCTCTGATACCACTTGTTGCCCAGCTATGCAACCCAAGAGGGGGGGGTGAATTGGGTTTCTAAAAATTTTAAGCTTAACTTATGACTTATGAAAAATATTTGACAATAGCTAAATAAATAGGGAGAGTAAAATTAATTCAAAGCTAATGGCTAAAAGCAAGAATGCAAGAGAATAATGAAGAGTTAAAGAAGAGCAATTAGGCACACCACAAACAAAAAGATTTATAGTGGTTTGGTGCCAACCTTGCACCTACATCCACTCCCCAAGCTCCTACTTGGAAATTTCAATCTACTAACTTGTATTCAACTCGAATACAAACGTCGGAAACACCGACTCTAGCTATCCCAAGCTAGTTCACTTATTTCTCGGATACAAGCCAACCCAATACACTCCGATTCTAGGTTCGGATCAACCTTTCCTTATTTTGGAACCCTTCCAAAATAAAAACAATAACTCAAAACAAAGTATAACAATGAATAGCACAAGTAAGTACAAAGAAAACTCCTTTAATGAGCGTATGATGCTTTAAATACACTTTACTCAAAGGGAAGTAGACTCTTTTTAATTTTCTCAAGGTGGTTGGAGACTTGAATGTACACTTGAGGAGTTGGTGAGCTTGGATTAAAGGCTTCTTGAATGCTTTGAGTGAGCTCTTGCTTAGGACTAAAAAGTTTGCTTGAAATCCCTTTTTCAAAATTTCTCTTCTTGATAATTCCCACCTATTTGTCCCTTTTATAACTTCAAAAAATAGTGAAAAATATTCTGGACTAAAATAGAGCCGTTAGACCATATTAAATGAGCATTAAAAGTACTTAAAATGGGTTAAAAACTAGTCGTTGTGAAAAAATTCCGTCACAGGGGTCGACTCATGGGTCGACTCATGCCTGGGGGTCGACTCATGGGTCGACCTCTGTGGAAGAACATCAGAGAATCAAATGGGAAGCAAGATTCTGTAAAATTAGCTTAAAACCCACAGAGGTCGACTCATGTCTTAGGGATCGACTCATGGGTCGACTCACAGGGTGTGCCAAGTTTGTGCCGGCCAAGAATTTCAGCGTGCCAATCATCTCATGTGCCATGAGTCGACTCATGGGTCGACTCATATTTTTCAAACATGCAAATCTTTCAAAATACAAGTCCAAAAATAATAAAATTTTCATCCATGGATCATAAATCTTTTGTTCTATCACTTGATACTTTCAAATCAGGGTTTGGTAAAATTACGATTTTGCCCCTGAAGACCAATAAGTCTTTTTCAAGTGAAAATCATTAGTACCCCTTCAAATACTTTGTAATTATCAAAATCAATCTAAGGAGCAACAACAGTTCTCCATGAAGGATCTGGGAGAAGCTTCCTACATCCTAGGGATGAAGATCTATAGGGATAGATCCAAAAGGTTGCTTGGCTTATCCCAGTCTACCGATAGGCCATGGAATTTCTCTCTCGAAAAGGGATTATCCGACAACACCTCAAGAGAGAGAGCGTATGGATAGGATTCCATATGCTTCGGCAGTGGGATCTATCATATACGTCATGACATGTACACGATCAGATGTGGCATACTTACTAGGGGTAGTCAGTAGATACCAATCTGATCCAGAGGAGAATCACTGGAAGGTTGTTAAAACCATCCTGAAGTATTTAAGAAATACTAAGGACCAGTGGCTTGTATATGGTGAATCGGACTTGAGACTTATAGGATTTACAGACTCCAGTTTTCAGTCTGATCGCGATGACAGCAAGAGTGTGTCAGGATTTATTTTTATTCTTAATGGTGGGGCTGTCTGCTGGAAGAGTTCCAAGCAGCACACTGTGGCTGATTCAGTATGCGAGGCAGAGTATATTGCTGCATCAGATACTGCCAAAGAAGCGGTGTGTCTGCGAAAATTCATCATCGAGCTCGTAGTAGCACCCTCCCTTGTTGGTCCAGTTTTGCTTTACTGTGACAGCTCTGGAGCCATTGCTCAGGCGAACGAACCGAAGGCACACCAGCGGATGAAGCATATTCTGCACCGCTACCATCTCATCCGAAAGATAGTGGATCGAGATGATGTCGACCTTCAGAAGATCGACGGAAAGGAGAACCTGACCGACCCATTCACTAAAGCCATTACGGTGAAGGAGTTCAATGACTACAAGTCGAAGATGGGTATTAGATACTACACCGATTGGCTTTAGGCTAAGTGGGAGATTGTTGGGAATAGTGTCCCAAAGTCAATCGTCAGACTCTTGACGGTTGTGCTCCTTTTGTATTAGTACATGAATTATAAATAAATAAAAGTTATTTTGATATTTTTTCATCACAAATGTTTCATCTTCTAATGAACTCCTGTGTTGTGGTGAAGTCCTTAGGACTATTTAGACTCGACAAAGGAAGATTTGTCGCTTAGTCCTTAAACCTGTTCGTGACCAAATGATACGTTGTTACCAAGGACGACAACGTTTATCGAGCATAGGTCGTTGTGTGCCATATGGGTTGGTTGTCCTCATAACCAAGGAGTGTGAAGACACTGGTATGGCATACAGGTGAGATGTAATGGTACATCTACACTGAACGTGACCGACTTTGGAGATATTTCTACTGTCAAGATTTGCTCTGATGGGATATGGATATAAATGTCCCTCCGACCTGAGACCGCCACGGTGACTTGCAAGCAACTCACTGCACTTAGGCACTGGACTATCTGAATTTCTAATTCAGTGATGGAAGGTTGCTGGGTGTAGTCAAGTACTTGACTTGTCGGTGCGTGTTTCAAGATGGGATTGACCACTCCAGTTTAGGAGCTGTGTACAGTCATGTTTCAATTTAGCAAAACCTTGGCCAGGGTAGTCCTAGTGAGGAGTCACAGGACTAATTGAGTTGAGCACGATTTGGATGATCTCATTAGGGTTGACAATTTAACCCTGAGCCATCCTAAACACAGGGGTCAAAAGGGATGAATTATACGGTAACCATATTAACGTAGGTTCTGAATATTGCGATTGCGACTATTCGACCTATCCGATCGTCGGGTACCATTGCTAGATTGTCACTTCGATTAGTACAGGAATTGGTTCCTGTGCTACCAGCTTAGGTTCGAACCTGCGGGGTCACACACATTAGAGGTTCCTTTCTGATCTGATGGCTGATTATAAGTCTTATATGTCTGAGACTTTATGATTGAGAATTAGGATTCTCTGATTATGAGTTCCACACATTTTGGGTACCGTGGTCAAAATTTTGAATTTCAACTTTTGAATTTGAAATTTAAACTCTTTGATCAGGGTTTAATATTGATGGTCTCTAATGCCTAATTGCCCATCGAATTTGGACTTAATAATTATGAGATATTTTATTAGTGATTTGATCACTAATAAACTCAATTTGATTAAGTAATTATTTTTGGATCAAGTCCAATTGAATTGGATTCAGTTGGGTTTGACCCGATTAGGTTAAGAGTTGACCTAATCGTCGAGATGGTTTGGTCCTTGATTTGATCAGGGGTTGGACTTAGTCAATTTCTGATTTGATTAGAATTTTATTAAGCCTAATTAAGCCTAATTAAGTTAGGTTTAATTTAGTCTAATTGTGCTTAATTTATTTTGATTAGGTTGGTTCAATTAAGATCAAACCACCATTTGAATTTGAATCCCTGCACCACCTTAAATCTCTGCGCCCATTTGAATTCACGAGAAGAAACTTCTCATGAATTTTTTCTCACGCAAAGCCCTTCTCACGCCCACTCTTGTGCGCCAATATTTGGATAAAGATAATTAGTTAGCCATTCAAATTCAAAGCGTGTTTGAATTTGAATGGTTAACTTATCTCTTGCGCTTACATGACATTATCCACTTTAGTGCCCCACATCTCACACGAGAAAGAGTTTCTCGTGAAACCTTTCCATGCACAAAGCAGACTCACACCTTCTCTTCTCACGCCCAAGTGGATAGGGATAAGTTGGTTTTAGTTTGAATTCAAATTTGATTTGAATTCAAATGTGTAACCACTTGTCTTTATCCTCTCACGCGGATAAGACACATTTTGAACTATTTTAAAAGAGATAGGGAGCTGGGGCGTGCGTAGAAAAAATCTAAGAAAAAAAGTGGGACGTGAGGAAGCCTTGTGCGTGAGGTGAAGGTCCAAAACCTTCGGAGAGAAAAAGAAAGAAAAAAAAGAAAATTGGGCGCAGGGTTTTTGGTGTGTACCCTAGGATTTCTACCTAGGGTTCGAAAAGTGAGATTGGTGTGCCACGAGTGTCGTGAGTCCACCAAATTTCAGGAAGAGATCCATCAGCCTCTCAACCAATCATGCAAATGATCCAGAGCATCTGAGGAGTCAGCACACATCGATCGAAGGAGTTCGATCAACATCAGCCATCAAAAGGGTGAAATCATGAACTAGCATTCGTGAGGAGCCGATCAGATGGGAGCTTCGTGTGGGTGATCCACAGAGGCTAGACACTAGTATGGCTACGACGTGACGATCAGAGTCTTCGATGGTGATCAGATTACGGTGATCGACTACTCGCAAAAGGTGATGTGTTCTGAACACAGTACAGTAAAAAGTTTACTGTTTCAAATTTTAATTTTAAAGTTAAATGCATGGTGTTGTATCATATTTAGATCCTAGTGTAGGGTTAATTAGTATTAATTAATGAGATTAATTAATAATTTTGCTATAAAATAGTAATTTTGAAAAAAATTTAAAATTACCATTTTGTTCCTGCACTGAATTTTTGCTTCAAATGGTATCAAAGCATGGTTCTAGAATATGATATACATATGCATGCATAGATTAAGGTGTAATCTATAAGTTTAAATTTAAAATTTAAAATTTAAAATTTAAAATTCAAAGATTGAAAATTCAAAATTTAAAATTTGGTTGAAATCTCAAATTTGAAATTTGAAATTTGAAATTTAAAATTCAAAATTCAAAATTTAAAATTCAAAGATTAAAAATTCAAAATTTGAAATTTGATTAAAATTTAAAATTTAAAATTTAAAATTTGAAATTTAAAATTTGAAATTTAAAATTTAAATTTTAAAATTGGTATATTTAGATATACTTGATCCAAGTAGCAAGTAATCTTATTGGGTTGGTTGCCATGGCCATCCGATCATAGGAGAAAAGTAGGGTTTAAAGGTCCTCTCTTTTCATTCGATGGGGTCTCCTGTGGCGGTAGGGGTACCGATGTAATTATATCCCATACCGATGAAGTAGCGAAAGGACTTAATTATAAAATTTATCATGAATGTGTTAGATTAGATCTAAAAAAAAATTCATGATTTATTTTGAGTTATTTTCTGTTATGAAATGAGCAATAGGATTGCTGTTTATGAATTGTGCTGACCCGTTTGTGAAATGAGTCAACACATTTGGTGAACAGAAAATAAAATTTAAAAAATTTGAAAAATTATTTTCAAAAAGCCAAACCCTGATCCATCAGCCCAAGTACTTAATTAAAAGAATTAAGTGTTATC